>NW_026921547.1:0-185793 GCF_032062105.1 Saccostrea cuccullata | reverse complement strand
TACTATTAATGCAAGATATATTACTGTAGTCAGCGGCAGCTCACACAAATTGGTCCGACCAAAATAGTTCCATCATGATCAGTAGATACAACATTATTGTTCATGATAAGAGTAAAGTTGTGTATGTCATACGTTAAAGAAATCAAAATTAACGTCAAAATATTGTTAGAAAGTCACTTTCCCCCCGAAATGCAAAAAAAAATATCAATATTCCTACGCTCGCTCCCTCCTCAGCCTTTTTTTTTTTTACATGTTTGATAACAGAGAATATTTAGGTCATTCTTCGATTCATATCTTTTCACCGATGAATTGATAATACTATATCAACAATTGTATTTAGTACATGTTTATAGTCCGTTAAATATCATACAATTTCTTCTTAAAGAAAAAAAATAATCATTCTGTGCGTGTGTATTATTAAATGACGGAATTTTCAATCCCTGGCCGGATTCTGCTCGTGTGTACACTTTGTAAACTGTGGGGTATGTGTAGCAAAACGAGAACTGGGTCGGAGATTCGGGTTCGTGTTGAAGTTCAGCATACCATTTTATATAGAACTTGAATAATGTAAGTAATTTCTGCGACGAATACATTAGTATATTTCAGTAATTTTCAAAACAAAAAAGGTTTTCAGTTTAGGATTTTCCGACCAGGTCCTAATTCTCCTAACCCGGCCATTTTAAACACAAGTTGTTCATTTTGTTGCAGATGCAAATGTTAGAACAAACTATATATAGTTCAACAGGGATTGTATAATTTTTATTAATCAGAATTCGTATTCATATGATCTAATTAAGAAAAGAAAAGTTTTGTCTGCCATCGTAACTTCTCGGCAAAACAAAACGTGTTTCTCCGAGCTCGCTGGATGCGTTTGACAGCTCCATCGCACGTGTGTAGACCAAGGCTAATGAGTAATGTTGGTCTTGCGGACACAGGTACATGTAGGCCTATGTGTACTGTTTGTTAGGAGACTGGGTGACCGTAATGCTATGGACTCACGAAATTTACACCAGTTCCATAATTAGACAGTGCAGTTTTTTTTAATTGACGTCATTATAAACACTGTTAAACATATTAAATCTAAAAGTCGAATATCTTTGGATATGGGGTAACCCATATCTATTCTTGTTATGTAGACATTTAGTACACTTCAAACTACATACGTTTTTTGTATTTTTTGCTTAATGACTTACATCACATTCAATATATACATTAATCTAAATAGCTTGTTACAAGCCTGTAGAAAAGTTTTTCAAAGTGGAAAGGGGGGGGGGGGCTCCAGGCTCCAAAAAATTCACGTGACTACAGGTTCATCCATCGTTGCAAACCACGGCCAAAATGTACGATCCTCTCCTACTCCGGACGGTGGCTTAAGACGATGGGGTTCTTCTAGCTGAGCGGCATGTCCAATACATATTCCGTACGAATCCAAAAGAAGTTATTATAATATAGATTTTGTGCTATTATTTTACTGTCACTCAAAGTACACATCATTTGCAGGCCCGTGAAAAGCACTTTCAGTTTGGGGGTACAGCCATACATTTTCTGGCCATGCATTGTAGAATTTGTCAACGATGGGGTAACATGCGTCACTTTTCAGAGTCTGCAGTGGACTCGTCCAAAGATGCTTTGTCGGCGACTGTAAAAAGTTACCTGAGATTCTTACGCAAAAGAAAGAGCGAAATATCTGTACAGAAACTGTTGCGGCTGCAGAGCTTCACTCATTGTTCATTCAACATAAAATAGAATCCGATATTTGACACTTAATATCTTTGAGTATAAAAACGTTTTCAAGATAAGCTTCATTTTTGTCTCTAGAAATATATTTATCTACAAAAATATTTTGTGTTTTTAAACTGAGTAAATCGATGACCTAGCATCGTTTTAGATAACTCAAGCCCCTCTAGGGCTTGAGTAAAACATTGCCCAAACTCGAAAATCCTATTTCGTTGAGGGGGGGGGGGTAGAGGCCAACTTTTTTCTGATGCGGACTTCTTTTAGTACCTTTTTTGCATACAGTACTACATTTTCCTTACATTACTTTACCGTAGTATTAACTGGGGGGGGGCAACCTGTACTTCAATGAACATTTTCAGCGAAAACAGTGGGGGGGGGGGGGGGAGACCCCCTGCCCTCCCCCTGCTACGTGCCTGAGTTTCTAATAATGTCAATGTAAATTGAATAAATAAAACTAATACTTCAGAAAATGTCGTATCATATGTGCTAAAAATAAAATGTGATTCAAACTATATGAAGAAATTTAAGTAAGGTTGATTCTCTTTTGAATGCGAGAGAGCATTACTCACAGTTAGGTCAAATCACTTTGATATCTATAAATAGAATATATCGATTGACGAACCTTGGGTTTTCATTGGGCGCACTTTGGTCGTTTGATCTTCAGTCACGTGTTCATTTTGGTGGGAATTTTTTTGTTGTCCTTTCGTTTGAAAAGTCGTCCCGCGGAATGTGCGTGTGAGATGCTTTGTCTTGTTCTAAAGTTGACATGGATTTATAAATTCTTACACTGGGTGAGTTGTCTCGAAATGAATGCATTTTGTTCCATTTTGTAGTGCAAGTTTGATATTTTTTTTTGGTTCCAAACTTATCAGTACTGTGAACACAGGACAGTTGGGCAAATGTTCAATGATTTTTCCTTGTTTATCAGATGTACGTCCTGGACGATGTGGTAAAATGGGAAATGCCCAGTTGACGGTATCTCTTCGTTCGAGCGGCGGTCCCCTAGACGGCTAGAGAAATTTGTCTCTGCAGTCTTCAGCAAGGTAAGATCACGTGACAGTTACAAAGTAAACAAAATCGACAGTTTCAGTAGTTCTTGGTAGTTACTTGGAATATGAAGATCAGACCCATCGGAAATCCTGGGGGCATATTTTATATTTTCAGTTGAGTTGGGTACTATCAACCACCAAAAAATCTTTAACAAGCATACAAAAAAGGCCATCGAGCATTTTAATTGAGGGGACAGAACATATAGTAGCAATCTTTTCTATAGTATTACTATTACTACATGTTTTCTACAGTATAATGTATGTTTTCTATAGTATAATATATATATCAGCAAAATTATGGGGGGGGGGCATTGCTATGGTCATGAAGATAACAAAGAGTACAGTATGGTCAGGCAAAGAATCAATTACAGAGGTCTATTACAATCACTAGATTTGGCCACATACTTTGAATTAGCTATATTTCTTTATTCAAAGTAGATCGATTTAGCTATTGTGATTTAAGTGAGTTTTTATCCCACAAACTGCATGGCTTTTAATATTGGAATAATATTGCAAGAATGCATATATGTAGCTCCTAATTAATATTTTTTGTTAGGGATTTCAAAAGAATGGTCCGTTCCAAAAAGATTTGTTTGTGTTTTATAATTTTCGATTGAAAATTGCATGAATGTGCGGCAGCCTCAATATTAAGTGAGGGGTTCCCCGGTGAAACATCAGTAAATATCTATATCTAGGCCAATATAATTTTAAGACCTTAAGAAAAAAATGTATCAATTCTTACAGAATTTCCTCAAACTGAAAATCTCAAATGTTAAGCTAAGACATATAATAATTACAAATTAAAGTCTTAATTAATATTTTAATCGTGACTCAGACATAGAAATCTTACAGAATTACAAAAAACAATTGAATTCAATAAAATGATTGCATGATAAAATTAATTTTTATGCAAATAGTGTTCATTTTCAAATAAACATTTTACAAATGAATCAAATTATATATTATGATCATTTAAACAAATTTAATTTTACAACAAGAGAGGATTATCTGAGTTGTGTTTTATAATATATTTTGATTTTTTTTTTTTTGGGGTCCAGAAAATACTTATTTTATCGGATAACAAATTTATCATATAAAACTTCTATGGCATTGTACCACAGGCACTTGTTTGAGAATTTTTTTTACTCACACTATAATAATAACAAATTATTGGTTAAAATTTTACTCCCAAACAAGTGCATATGCATTGTACTTCTGCGTATAAGAAATTATAAACATGTGTGCATAAAACACGTATCTCAGTTTCAATCATGTAAATACATATTAAAGTTCTAATAATTTTTTTTTTATCTCAATGTTGATAATTGAATGTATTGAATCATTTTTAAATTAATTTATTTAGATAAATCATACTTAACATTCTCCATTCTCTTTTCATAACTATTGCAATAACTAGTGCTTTAAAATATAAAAATATTCTTTCTCTTTTATAAAAATTGAACTTTATTAATTAGTCTTATATCTAAAACAAATATTCATGATATTTATGTATATGATTAATGAACCAGTACACCACAGGTAAATATTACAGGTATATAATCAGTCTAAAACAGACTATACACAGGTGACAAATCAGGTGTGAAAATCCCAATTTTTGCTAGATGGGAATAAGAAATTCAGAATTTTGGCTAGGTGCATGGGAATAAACCACAAATAAAGACACATAATTCTTACGAGGGTTGATCCAAAAGTAATGTCACAACTTCGATAAAATTTCCACTAGTCGAGGTAAAATTTCATAATTATACATGATGGAAGCTACACGTGTTTCAAATCAGACCTGAAAATTTTAGATTAACATGATTTATACTTTTCAAATATCGAATTGTATATAACGTGTGTTTATGGTAGTCGCCACACCTAAATAACGTCAAATGACGGATACGCTTCATCATACACTTAAACACGTACTTAAATGCTTCCCCTTCGTTTTCTTAAAAATATTTGAAATTCACGCATTCACTTATTTCACTTTCTTTAAAAATTCTTGGCACCCATTGAACACTCACTCTTTTCATATTTTAGTCCTTTGACAAAATGTTTTGAACATTACCATACTACAAACTTTAGGTTTCTCATGTCGCTCTAACTGTGACATGTCTCTCTTGACAACGTCATACAACTTTGAACCTTTCCGCCTGACCTCCCATCTTTCGGTCTTCTTGTCCTCTGTTGATCATTCAACGACCCATAACCCGCCCCAAATCACTAAAAAGAATCTTTAAACAAGTCTCTTATTTACATTCTTTCCTCTGTAAATCTGATTTTTAATTGAAACTGTCTCTATACTGGCGATTTCCCTATTTTGAAGCAAAAATGCATTACAGCTCGTTGCGTATTTTTTTTCCATTTTGACATTTCCTTTGTTCAATACATCAGAGTAAAACAACAATGTTTATCATTAAAAAAATAGCAATGACATTATTGAATTTTCACTTAAAGAAAGACTAAAAATGCGTTAATTTTGTTTTTTAAAGTATCGGGCGGTTAGGCGCTCTTTTTTAGATGCTTTTAATGTGTTTGTCTTTTTCATTCTTAATTAAAGTATACACTTTAAAACGTGGCGTTAAGTTGTGACGTGGCGACACCCCCTATGTTCTATGTTTTAAACATCTATAAAATAAATTCCCGTAAACATTATTAAATGAAATTTTCAATTTTGATTAGATTTATTTTTATGCATCTTTTGGTATATTATATTTGACAATATGACGCCAAATACAAAAGATATGGACACTGTGACATTTAACTTTTGGATCAACCCTCGTAATTGCCTTTATGGACATAAAGCTTTTTAATTTTTTTTTAAACAAAGAAACTAGAGATCTATTTTTGTTGATTTTAAGCATGTTTCTCCTTTTCAAATTTTGCTTTTTTAAAATTTTGCAAAGAATGATTGAAAAATTTGATATTCCGAAATATTCGGGGTATGCATGTTCAAAATGCTGTTTGTTAATTTTTTTCTGGTCAACAATAAAAAATAATGTGTTTTTGTTAACCTTAAGGCTGTTCAAAGTTAATTCTACGTTTAACGTCACATCTAAAGTTCAAAACCTATTATAAACAAACAAAATTTTCAAACAATTGTTTTAAAATTAACCTATTCAGTACATTAAAAACATTACAATTAAGTAGTAAGAGCATTTAATTGATATGACACCTAAGATTAATTTCCCTAGAAGAGTATTTCCTTAGTATGTAAATCAGTTTGAGTCCTATTGTCAGCAAACAATGTGGTCTGAGACTGAATATGCAGGAAAGTGGCTTTTAACTAGGCCTCAGTTGTCCTTTGGATTTATATTGCCACACGTCCATGGTACCCTGGAGGCAAATGCTTCTTCTTGTGGGAAAAGTTGATCAATATCTACAATTAAATTTACTGATGACAATATTTAAAACTGTTCATGTTTGAATTATGTCGTATTTTATCTTAGTACTAGATCTACTAGCATTAAGTTTTGAAAGTGTGAATACTAATATTTGGACCATACTGATAGCTGTTAGATTATCTTTAATACCTTGATTGAATTTCACACAAAAGACAGGATTCTTCACGTCTTGGAATACCCCAACCACTTTCCTTGCTCTCCTTCACTTGAAAGGCCCTACTTCGGTAAGCTTCTCCCTGCTCAAATGGTTATGACAAGTATTATCTTTTTCCGAAAATTGTAGCTATTTGTAGGTACATGAATTATGAAGAAATCAATTACTTTACTCATTACTGTTCTTTTCGATTTTTACAGAAATATTTTTAACATGAAACATATTGGTAAGATTTAAATGATGCTTTTCACTGTATATAAATCTGGGTTTTTGACACAATAGAATCACGAACTGAGAGTCTGTCACTGTCAGTCTGTACATGTGATTCGAAGACTTTTAAAACTAGACTTTGTCATTAACTTCAATCATAGAATCATCTATTTTTTACGTACATTTATGGTCCCAAACTCTTTAATTCACTAGTTTTCTTTAATAAGACACCGCCTTCACTGCGGCTTTCAAAGCGCTGATACTTAAACTGTATGAATTTTAAAGGCGGATTCCGCCTGGAATTTGGGTGGAATTGAGCAGGAATTGGCAAATTCCGGGCGTACTTGAGGCGGAGACGGAATTTTCAAAGAGTTACGCCTCAGTAGAAGAGACGTCTTTCAGGCGTCATTTGTATTTTCCGGGCGTCAATTGGCAAGTTCAGATTTTCCGGGCGTAAAATGGCAGGAAAATAGAAACAAAAATTACGCCTGGAACTTTCAGGAGAAGTAAAACCTCTGATTGGTCAATTTAATTATCAATTAAGGGTCATTTCAGATAGGAGGTTAAGTTTGAATTTGATCATGAAGGAGGGAGTTTAGTGTGAGTGAATCAGGAAATGCAGATATCTCAATGTTAAGGCTTTTACACTTCTTGAGGATGACACAGTGTCTGCTGGTAAGTGTGATCATAAATATCTAGTACCTATTTGAGTAAATTTGATTATGATTATGTACAATGATATTTATATCTGGTTGACCCTAAAATTACTATAGTTATTTGAGTTTGTCCTAATGCACACATTCTGAGAAATATCTGTCTGATACTGAGGCTGCAGTGAGAATCTAAATGTAAACTGCTGAGTAAATGAAGAATTGTATTCAGTCAGTAACTAAAATGTTTCAATATAATTATTGAAGTGATCAAATGTACAGGTATTGTAAAAAAGTTTAATTCTAAATACACATTCAATCATGTTTAGTGTCCCTAATACACAAAATTCATGTTATTTTTCTATACTTGTTAATGATATATGTTAATGACCTGTCATTATGTTTTCTTACAGTTCAAAAAGCTAAATTTTTAGCTTTAACATTGTAAATCATAATCTGAATGTTTTTCTTTGTTAACATGGTAAATATATAGGTTTTTAGGTCACATAGTATTACATAATAATAAGGACATTCCAGGCGTAATTCTATTCCAGGCGTCATTTTAGTTTCCAAATTTTTTTACGGGCGTCATTTATTTTTCCGGGCGTAGCTCATTTGCATTTTTCGCCTCAAATTCCTGCCCATTTACACTTGGTTTCCGCCTAAGTTACGCCCGGAACCTGTGTATCACCATATATGTAGAGAGACAAATTGACGCCTCTCCAAGTACGCCTCAATTCCCCCTATATTCCAGGCGGAACATTTCGTACAGGTAAAACAAGTCCCACGGAGAAAATAAGTCCCACATGAGTCCTACGTGAGTCCCACAGCAAAAGGGCCAATAAATACATATAATAAAGGGTTATTTTATAAGAATATTATATTTATATGATAATATATCAAAAAAAGTTTTTATAAAATGTTTTTAGTGTGTTTATTAGACGATTGAAGATTTCAGACCACAGTCAAGAACGATAACTCTGTTCAAATGTAAACAATGGCCAAGAACTATGTTGACAATGCTTGATTACTACTGAAAGCTAACTATCTTTCTAAAAAAAAAAATAGGTATTTGTAACAATATCTTTATATTAAGGAAGTTAAATTAATATGATGTTATTTCTGAATTTAATTTGTTCTTCAGTTTTACTTGAATTTTTAAGTTTCGTTTGAAAATATTCTTCCAACGTATATTAACGCTAAATACAAGTAAAAGTATGTTTGATTTTATTCTAGTATATTATTACTTAGTTTCTTACAAACTAAAATAGTTTTACTGTTGTTTTATGTATTTTAACAACAACTTGGTAAGTTTTCCTGACACCCATGTTTATTGTGTATATACACAGAGTCCTGTAGAGATACGTCCCTGATATACCTGTATACAACACCTGGGGGATGTTATTCACACCTTTCAATCCCCCTGTTGTTTGTATACCTATTACAATAACTTTTGAACAAGGCTGGGGCTAGGTTATACCATTTTGAATTCAAATAAAATATTTAATTTAATGTAGAATTATTGAAATTTCAGCTCCTATTATGTATGACAAATAAGGTCATGATAATGAAATCATTAATCAAATTTTTTTATATTTGATTTCATAAATAAAAACATTCTTTGAAAATTAAATTAATAAAGAATTGTGATTTAAAATAGACTTAGTCAGCATAAACTGTATTGTAAATTCTTGAATTGTATGAAAAAATTCAAACTAATGTGTTCATTATCCATCATGTAATTAAAGATAAAAATTTAGATTATTAAAGCCAGTGATACTGTAGATCACTAATTTTTCGCGACACCTTATTTTCGCGAGATAGTCATTGACTCTTGATTAGCGGAACAAAATTTTCACGAATTGTGGCTATTGCTCTCTATAATCTTAAGGAATACTATTAAACGCGAGAATCAAATTTTCGCGAGCACACTGTCTCGCGTAATTACGCGAAAATAAAGTTCTCGCGTATAAAAAGTGATTTACAGTACTCTGGATGTGGAACTTTTCAAAAAAAAATATCTTATTTGATAAACTTGGAATTTTATACTGATTTGATTTTCACCATGAATTATATGTACAAAAATAAAATTAAAAATTTAGAAGTTGAATTTAATTCTGATCTAGCTGAAAGAAAAGTTTTTTTTTTTAATAAACAAATTGTATATACGCGGACTTCAGTAGCCAAACTTTATCATGTTTATAGTCCATAACTTAGGTTCTGAAATCCTGCAATTGCATTATTGAATGTCAGCGAATTCAAAAAGTAATTATTTATTATAGTGACATTGTGCACTATAAGAATTGTAATTTGCAATGTAAACAAATAAACAAATTAAAACTGCAGTCTAATAATTAGAAGAAGTGCTTTCCATCTTCGACAGAATTTAGGACTTGAACAGAATTAAAACAGATGTTATAACCTAATGATGAACACATTTATTTTCCACAAGTTCATCATATTCATCAAATATATTTCCAGGATACCTGAATACAAGACCATGCATCTGAAAATTCTCTAATGCAGTCTAAACTTCACAACATAAGAATCTTTAAGGGATGTAAACACATCTATTTAGCTGGACTTTTTATTTTTGCAGTTTGATTCCTCATTTAATTGTTATAAGAAAAACATACAGTTTAATGTAATTTTAAAAAAATTAAGATATCATAAAAAATACAGCTATTACTAGTATATATCACTGTTGGCAGCTATAAATCACTTCCAATTTCATATCTATTATGAATTAGTAAATAGCTAGTTCACTTTCTTTATCGATCTATAAAACAATACTTGTAGGTCTGTATAATTTCCTAGGATTGCATAATCGTAATTTTCAAAAGAAAGAGAGGCTTTAGATTATTGAGCTAGTGCATTGTACATATTAATTAAAAACCTCTTTCTCATATGTTTGATAAACATAAGACTAGCATTGAAAAAAATCATTGAATTTCCCAAGTTTTGATTTTGTAACATTGTTATTAATAAATTTATATAAAATTTGATTGAAAATTCTGTTTTTGGTAGTATTTTTTTCCTGTTGTTAGAACTGCTACAGAAGGCATATAAATCCTGGAACATTGTGAAAGTTTCATAAAATCTTTACAATTAAAATATTACTTTAATACTTGAGGCAGATGTAAGAGTTATTGCGCTTTGTTTATACACGATCATTAGAAAACATCTTCAAATGAACTTCTTGCATTTTTAAAGATATAATTAATTTAATAATAAAATTATAATATCTATTAATATTTGTTTTCAAAAAATACTAAAATGTAATTATAATTGTTGGGATTGGGAAATACTACAGAGCTATATCAGGATATAGGAGTTATCGTTCTTTGTTTTTGTAACTAATCGATGTAACCGGCTTCTAAAACATTTTTTGACAAAATTTTATTCAAAATATATCTAAACAATGGTAATCTATAAAGATATGTTGTTAAATATTAATAAAATGTCATATATCCTGGTGGGACTCATTATTTTTCTGTGGGACTCATGTGGGACTTATTTTCCCCGTGGGACTTGTTTTAGTATGTCCCTTTCAAAGCACATTTTCTGTCACTACGGGAAGCAGAATTCAGTCGCTAATTGAAGAACCAAACCGGAATGGACATACGGAATTCCGAATTGTTTGTTTTTTTCAAAGACGAATTTCTCATAAACCTACGCGCGCGGGTGACGTTAAACATAGTTTTAATTTTAAACAACCTAAACATAATTCTTTATAGTTTTAAAGAAAACATGGTACATAAACAATTTAAATTTTGAGATTTTTAAAAATAAAGATAATTTGAGATTTTTTTTCTGACAGACGTGGACAGATAGTACAATTTTCAATGTTTTCCAGAGAAATTTTCAAATATTGAATATTCTCCTGGAAAATTAATTATATCTGATTTTCACAAGTTTTAACATGAATTTGATGTGATTTGGTGCATAGCAAAATAAAATATGATATCAGACTTCTTTATGTTCAATTTTGGCTGTTAACTTCTAAGAGGTAGGTACTCTGAGACTTGTTGTATGAAAATTAACCTGCAAAGATGTGTCTTTTATGGGTGTTTTACTTCCTTTATGAGTTATTTAAGGTATTTAAATAGAAAAATATTTTAGTTTGACAGAATTTTTTAAAAGTACCTACCTTAAGGTACAGAAATTTTTGAAAGTACCTACCTTAAGCATGAGTTAATTGTCTACAACATACAGTCACAAAAAAAGAAAATGAAATATTTTTTGTTTGTAGTTTCCTTCCTGACATTTTAACACTGAGATTTGGCAAATTGGCCCGGAACAGCTAGCATCTGCTGTAATGGAGGTTCATTTTTTACTCATCAACCAAATAGTAAAGGTACAACTTTTTTATTTTATTTGTGATTTTGTGCACTTGTAAGAACTTGAAGTATGATTTTTTTAGCCCACCTCAACGAAGTTTGGGGAAGCTTATGTGATACCCCCGGCGTCCGTGTCCCAGTCTAAGGTTTTTGGAGCTCTTTTCTTTGCAAGTAGTTCTATGCCCTATATTGATCATACATGCATGCAACATGCTTCTAGTGTGTTTTATTGTACCAGATGTAAGGGTGAAACGTTTACTGAATTTTGTAAACGTTTAAACGAGCAGCAGTAAACGAAACGGTACCATTTAAACGGGAGATTTTTATGTGTTGAATTTTTATGGCTACTAACCCATGAAACACTCATTCAATAAACCATTCTTTCACTATAATGTAAGTATGAGTTGTCATTACTGTTTATTTTGTTGGTTTTTATGACAAAAGAGTAGGATGTGTTTTTGAAACGAGGTAGTAATAAAAATATAATACGATAATATTGAGGGTTTCGGTCTACGTTAAATTTTTCAAAGCTCTATATTCAACATTATAATAGGCTGATACT
This sequence comes from Saccostrea cuccullata, assembly GCF_032062105.1. Lineage (NCBI taxonomy): Eukaryota > Metazoa > Mollusca > Bivalvia > Ostreida > Ostreidae > Saccostrea > Saccostrea cuccullata. The sequence goes on along the minus strand of NW_026921547.1, from coordinate 173,681 downwards.
TTTTATTTTCTTATCAATGAAAAGCAACAAATAAGGTTATTTATTTTAGAACATTTAATTGGAAAATTAAAATAATACATCGCTAGCTTCCGCTACTCGGAAATCAGAATTAAATATGTAAGACCATATTGGTTTCAGATAGTTTTGTTTTAAAATAATATTACGTTTCCGGTATCAATTATGGTAGAAAAAGAATGTTTGTAACACACACAGAGTGTTTTCTTCAGTAAATATAAAATAAAACAACTTATTTGGATGAAATGTTTTTTTTCTCATAGACATTGATATTAACCTTCGTGTAAACGTTTACGCAATTTGTAAACGTTTAGAGCATTTAATCGAAACGTCGCCGTTTACACGTGTAATCGTTTCACCCTTAACCAGATGAGGTTTCAGATATGCTGTAATTTCAGCAAAGGAATGACCAGGTCAATGTTTTTGGAGCAGGTTAACATTTTTGGTGCAGTTTTTGGTGAAAGTAACTATAACCCCCATGATGACCAAACTTGAATGGATGATACACCGAAGGATGCATACAACCAGACTTGCTTAGGGTGCGGGATCTGACCTATATTTTTCAGATGAGTGAAACAGGTAAATATTTTTGGTACAGTTCTCATTTCCTAGTAACTATGAGCCCTATGATGACCAAACTTGCATGGAATACATCTAAGGATGCACGCTTCCAGACTTGCTTTGGATGCTGGATCTGACCTATATTTTCTGGATGAGTGAACAGCTTAATGTTTTTGGTGCAGTTCTCATTTCCAAGTAACTATAAGCCCTATGATGACCAAACTTGCATGAATGATACATCTAAGGATGCATACAACCAGACCATTACTTGCATCGGATGCTGGATCTGACCTACATTTTCCGGATGAGTGAACAGGTTAATGTTTTTAGTGCAGTTCTCATTTCCAAGTAACTATGAACCCTATGATGACCAGACTTGTCGAAATTTTTTAATCGCTGTCAGACATTTAATCCGATAAAGTTGAATGTTCTGTCAGACCAGTCAATATTTTGTCAGACCAGATACGTGTACCTTATTTTGATGCTCAGAGAGAGACATGTGAATAACAGCACCAAAATGCCCTTTATTAATTTCAATAGCCTTCAGTCTAACAAGTTTACTTTCTAGGGGTAGAGAGTCTTTAACATTAGACATAATCACATGAACTCTGCCAAAAATGCTGGAATGGATTTCTTTGTACTCTCTTTGCAGAGACTTCATTGTTGGAAATGGTGTTTGCAAGGACTTGGAGGAGGCTGGGCATATTGGATTGGAACAGCATGCCAACAACGCTGGACTGGAGGTATTGCTAAGTCACTAAGGAAAAGCAGATGTGAGTTGGTTTCATTATCATTTGTGCACTCTTACTAATTAGTACTAACATTTCCCTCCCGTCCCTCACTCTCAACACATATTTTGTAGTAGTTCTTTCCTATTCTTTTCTATTCTGTTGTTTTTTCTTTGTCTAATCTTCTCTGTTCTCTCTTTGCCGGGATATCATCGTTGGAGATGGTGCACTTGGATTTGGCTGGCTCTTCATCATTGGAGGAGGCTGCATATTGGATTGGAACAGCATGCCAACAACGCTGGAGTGGAGGTATTATATTGCTAAGTCATTAAGGAAAAGCAGAGGTGAGTTAATTTGTTTCATTATCATTTGTGCACTCTAACTAATTAGTACTAACATTTCCCTCCCCTCCCCCACTCTCAACACATTTTTTGAAGTAGTACTTTCTTTTCTGTTTTTTTGTTTTGTTGTTTTTTCTTTGTCTAATTTTTTCTGTTCTCTCTTTGCCGGTATATCATCGTTGGAAATGGTGCACTTGGATTTGGCTGGCTCTTCATCTTTGGATGACTTGGACGAGGCTGGGCATATTGGAACAGCATGCCAACAATGCTGGAGTAGAGGTATTGCTAAGTTGTTAAGGAAAAGCAGAGGTGAGTTGGTTTCATTATCATTTGTGCACTCTTACTAATTAGTACTAACATTTCCCTCCCCTCCCCCACTCTCAATGCATTATTTGTAGTAGTTCTTTCCTTTTGTTTTTTTGTTCTGTTGTTTTTTCTTTGTCTAATCTTCTCTGTTCTCTCTTTGCTGGGATATCATCGTTGGAAATGGTGCACTTGGATTTGGCTGGCTCTTCATCATTAGAAGACTTGGAGGATTGGCTGGGCATATTGGATTGGAACAGCATGCCAACAACGCTGGACTGGAGGTTTTTTTTGTATTATTTTGATGTTAGGTCTCTTTGTTCTTTTTGTTCTTACTTTTTGATTTCTATTTTGTTTCCTTTGTTAGTATTTGTTGTTATTTGTTCATTAGGTTTTTATTATTGTTATTTGTTTATTGAGTAGTTAGTTTTTTGTTTATGAGGGTTGTAAAAGTTGTTAATTTTCATGTTTTACATGTATTTGTTATTTGTTATATTATGTTTCTAAGATTTTATTAGTTGAAATTGTTATGAGTTTCAGTTATTTGTTATTGAGGCAGTCATGAGTTTTACTTGTTAGGAGCTTAAGTTATTTGCTGTTGTTGTGATTTTTAATTAGTTGTTTTTGTTATGAGTGTTTGTTAGTTGTTATTGTTATGAGTTTTATTTAGTTGTTATGAGTTTAGTTATTTGTTATAGTTATGAGTTTTAGTTATTTGCTTTAGTTGAGATTTTTAGTTATTTGTTATGATAGTTATGAATTTATGTTAACTATTATTGTTCTGAGCTTTATTTTAATTGCATTTAGTAGTTCTTTCTTTCTGTTTTTTTTGTTTTGTTGTTTTTTCTTTGTCTAATCTTCTCTGTTCTCTCTTTGCCGGGATATCATCGTTGGAAATGGTGCACTTGGATTTGGCTGGCTCTTCATCGTTGGAGGACTTGGAGGAGGCTGGGCATATTGGAACAGCATGCCAACAACGCTGGAGTAGAGGTATTGCTAAGTTGTTAAGGAAAAGCAGAGGTGAGTTGGTTTCATTATCATTTGTGCACTCTTACTAATTAGTACTAACATTTCCCTCCCCTCCCTCACTCTCAACACATTATTTGTAGTATTTTTTTCCTTTTGTTTTTTGTTCTGTTGTTTTTTCTTTGTCTAATCTTCTCTGTTCTCTCTTTGCCGGGTTATCATCGTTGGAAATGGTGCACTTGGATTTGGCTGGCTCTTCATCATTAGAAGACTTGGAGGATTGGCTGGGCATATTGGATTGGAGCAGCATGCCAACAACGCTGGACTGGAGGTGTTTTTTTTTGTATTATTTTGATGTTAGGTCTCTTTGTTCTTTTTGTTCTTACTTTTTGATTTCTATTTTGTTTCCTTTGTTAGTATTTGTTGTTATTTGTTTATTAGGTTTTTATTATTGTTATTTGTTTATTGAGTAGTTAGTTTTTTGTGTATGAGGGTTGTAAAAGTTGTTAATTTTCATGTTTTACATGTATTTGTTATTTGTTATATTATGTTTTTAAGATTTTATTAGTTGGCATTGTTATGAGTTTCAGTTATTTGTTATTGAGGCAGTCATGAGTTTTACTTGTTAGGAGCTTAAGTTATTTGCTGTTGTTGTGATTTTTAATTATTTGTTATTGTTATGAGTGTTTGTTAGTTGTTATTGTTATGAGTTTTATTTAGTTGTTATGAGTTTACTTATTTGTTATAGTTATGAGTTTTAGTTATTTGCTTTAGTTGAGATTTTTAGTTATTTGTTATAATAGTTATGAATTATAGTAACTATTATTGTTCTGAGCTTTATTTTAATTGCATTTAGTAGTTCTTTCTTTCTGTTTTTTTTTTTTTGTTTTGTTGTTTTTTCTTTGTCTAAATTATAAATCTTCTCTGTTCTCTCTTTGCCGGGATATCATCGTTGGAAATGGTGCACTTGGATTTGGCTGGCTCTTCATCGTTGGAAGTCGGAGGAGGCTGGGCATATTGGAACAGCATGCCAACAACGCTGGAGTAGAGGTATTGCTAAGTTGTTAAGGAAAAGTTGAGTTGGTTGCCATTATCATTTGTGCACTCTTACTAATTAGTACTAACATTTCCCTCCCCTCCCTCACTCTCAACACATTATTTGTAGTATTTTTTTCCTTTTGTTTTTTGTTCTGTTGTTTTTTTCTTTGTCTAACCTTCTCTGTTCTCTCTTTGCCGGGTTATCATCGTTGGAAATGGTGCACTTGGATTTGGCTGGCTCTTCATCGTTGGAGGACTTGGAGGAGGCTGGAACAGCATGCCAACAACGCTGGAGTAGAGGTATTGCTAAGTTGTTAAGGAAAAGCAGAGGTGAGTTGGTTTCCATTATAATTTGTGCACTCTTACTAATTAGTACTAACGCTTCCCTCCCCTCCCTCACTCTCAACACATTATTTGTAGTATTTTTTTCCTTTTGTTTTTTGTTCTGTTGTTTTTTCTTTGTCTAATCTTCTCTGTTCTCTCTTTGCCGGGTTATCATCGTTGGAATGGTGCACTTGGATTTGGCTGGCTCTTCATCGTTGGAGGACTTGGAGGAGGCTGGGCATATTGGAACAGCATGCCAACAACGCTGGAGTAGAGGTATTGCTAAGTTGTTAAGGAAAAGCAGAGGTGAGTTGGTTTCCATTATCATTTGTGCACTCTTACTAATTAGTACTAACATTTCCCTCCCCTCCCTCACTCTCAACACATTATTTGTAGTATTTTTTTCCTTTTGTTTTTTGTTCTGTTGTTTTTTCTTTGTCTAATCTTCTCTGTTCTCTCTTTGCCGGGTTATCATCGTTGGAATGGTGCACTTGGATTTGGCTGGCTCTTCATCGTTGGAGGACTTGGAGGAGGCTGGGCATATTGGAACAGCATGCCAACAACGCTGGAGTAGAGGTATTGCTAAGTTGTTAAGGAAAAGCAGAGGTGAGTTGGTTTCCATTATCATTTGTGCACTCTTACTAATTAGTACTAACATTTCGCTCCCCTCCCTCACTCTCAACACTTATTTGTAGTACATTTTGTTTTTTGTTCTGTTGTTTTTTCCCTCCCCTGGTGCACTTGGATTTGGCTCTCAACACATTTTTTGTAGTAGTTCTTTCTTTTTGTTTTTTTTTTGTTCTGTTGTTTATTCTTTATCTAATCTTCTCTGTTCTCTCTTTGCCGGGATATCATCGTTGGAAATGGTGCACTTGGATTTGGCTCGCTCTTCATCGTTGGAGGACTTGGAGGAGGCTGGGCATATTGGATAGGAACAGCATGCCAACAACGCTGGACTGGAGGTTTTTTTGTATTATTTTGATGTTAGGTCTCTTTGTTATTTTAGTTCTTACTTTTTGATTTCTATTTTTTGTTTCCTTTGTTAGTATTTGTTGTTATTTGTTCATTAGGTTTTTATTATTGTTATTTGTTTATTGAGTTGTTATTATAGTTTTTTGTTTATGAGGGTTGTAAAAGTTGTTAATTTTCATGTTTTATTTGTTATTTGTTACATTATGTTTTTAAGATTTTTATTAGTTGACATTGTTATGAGTTTCAGTTATTTGTTATTGGGGCAGTCATGAGTTTTACTTGTTAGGAGCTTAAGTTATTTGCTTTTGTTGTAATTTTTGATTATTTGTTATTGTTATGAGTGTTTCTTAGTTGTTATTGTTATGAGTTTTATTTAGTTGTTATGAGTTTAGTTATTTGTTATAGTTACGAGTTTTAGTTATTTGCTTTAGTTGAGATTTTTAGTTATTTGTTATGATAGTTATGAATTTATGTTAATTATTATTGTTCTGAGCTTTATTTGTTATTGCATTTATTATTCCTAAGAGTATGTCTAATGTTCATTGTTGCGTTATGCATTAGCATCAACATTAGACATGTTGGATAATGAGGAAACAGTGTGTTTCACCCAAAACATCTGTCTTATTGAGGGCCTTATTACAGTAAAACTCGGTTATAACTAAGTCGCTGGGACCTATGACATTACTTTGCTATATCCATAATTTGTTATATCCGTGAAATGATTTCATAAAATTTTTATAGGTAGGGATTCAAGATAATTTCACTATATCTGTGAATTCACAATATCTGTGTTTGTACCAAACGAGTTTTACTGTATCTATTATTTCAGCTCTGTTTTAAAATTTTGTTAGTATTTTATAGTTGGACAGTGTTCAGTAAAGATGAAGAGAAATAAGCCAAATTCTAAACCATCATCGTTAAGTTAAGATAGAAAATATTGAATTGATAAGAATTGAAAAAATACAGTAAAACTCGGTTAAAATGAAGTCACCGGGACCTATAAAATTACTTCACTATATCCATAATTTGTTATATCCGTCTAATGAATTCGTTAAATTTATTAAGCTGGGAGATCGAAGATAACCGTGATTTGGCAATATTCGTGTTCGTACTAAACGAGTTTTGCTGTATATAGAAAACTGAAATAAAGTATTATTGTTAGATTATAGATTTATAATATTCCATTTCAAATCAATAATATATACAGCCAAACTTCATAGTAATCATCTCTATAACAGCAGAGACCTGTCTTAGGTGGTCCTTTTATTTTTTTCAATGAAATATCCTATTAAACTTTATTAAATGGTCACCTTTATTATGCAATCATTTTAAACAAATTAAAGACCAAAAATTTAAGAAACAGAATAATTTATATAAAAGTTATGTAAATCTAAGAAATTAAGGAAATGAAATCTTAGTTGAAAGGGACTGACTAGGGTATTTTAGTGTAAAATGCATGCAGTGAAATAAAGCTGTTGATATTTTTAGCAGATGCACCCTACTGTCCTAGGTGGAAACAGCAGATGCACTCCACTTGACTTGGTTGAAACAGCAGATGTACCCTACTTGCCATGTTGGAGACCGCAAATGGACCCAACAGGACATGGTGGAAAAAGTAGATGCACTCCTCGGACTTGGTGGAAATAGCAGATGCATCCAAAAGACTTGGTGGATACAGAAGGAGCACTCCACTGGACTTGGTGGAAACAGCAGATGTACCTTACTGGCCATGTTGGAGACAACAGATGCACTCAACAGGACTGGGTGGGAACAGCAGATGCTTCTAACAGGACATGGTGGAAACAGCAGCTGCACCCAACTGGACTTGGTGGATACAGAAGGTGGACCCAACAGGACATGGTGGATACAACTGGAGGAGACTTGCCTGATGATGTTGACCTTCCAAACAAGACATATCAAAGGAGATAATTGACACTGATCAGGTACATGTATATGAGAAAATCATGATTAAAGATCATTCAATTAACCATGTCAAATTTACTAGCTGACTTATTATTTTTAGCCTGGCTTATTTTTAGCTCTGCTGGTCAGAGACAAAAAAGCTTGCGATTGTAAACAAGGGCATGACATGGTGGAAACAGCTGGAGGAGGCAGGGCCAATGGATGCTAATCTTCCAAGATGTTGAAACAGCAAATGTCCTCAACAAGACCTGTGTAACAGCAGATGCACCCAACTGGACACTGATGGAAACAACTGGATGATGCATAGCCAGTACTTGCTGATCTTCCAAGATGTGGAAACAGCAAATGCACCCAACAGTACATGGTGAAAACAGTAGATGAACCCAAAAGGACCTGATAGAAACAACTGGAGGATGAATAGCCAAAGGATGCTGATCTGACATTTATTGGGTATGTGACATTATCAGAATCTAAGATCAGTTTATTAACAATGTCAAATTAATTAGCTGGCTAAAATTTTAGCCGATCTTGTTTCTTAAAGTCAGCAATACCTGACTTTTGTTATGATGTTCAGCTAGATAAACCAACTCTTTACACCAATATTGAATGTTTGCTTACTAATATAAAACATATATGTTAAACCACTGTTGAGACAACATAACAATTGTTAAAAAAGTTAAATGAGGATTTTCCTTAAAAAACTTCAGTGATGTATTTTCTCCATTTATTTTCTTCTGACTCTTCCTGCAGCTGCAGCCAACAGAACTTTGTGGAAACTGCTGGAATAGACAAGCTTGATGAACCTCTTTTAAGATGGGAAAACAGCAATACTTCTAAAAGGACTTAGTGAAATAAATCTTGAGGAGGCAAGGCCATTATGAATCTTGAGGCAAACTTGATGGACATTATGAATTTCCAATATTTGAAAACAACAGCGACACCCAAAGAAATTGGTGGAAAGATGGGAAAACAGCAAATACTTCTAAAAGACTTGGTGAATTAAATCTTGAGGAGGCAAGGCCATTATGAATCTTGAGGCAAACTTGATGGACGATGTTTTTCCAAAACGTGAAAACACCAGCTACACCCAAAAGGAATTGGCGGAAAGAAGGGAAAACAGCAAATACTTTTAAAAAGACTTAGTGAAATAAATCTTGAGGAGGCAAGGCCATTATGAATCTTGAGGCAAACTTGATGGACAATGATTTTCCAATATGTGAAAACACCAGGTACACCCAAAGGAATTGGTGGAAACAATCAACACAGACAAGCTTGATGGCCAATGATCTTCAAAATGTGGAAACAGCAGATGTCCCCAACAAGACTTAGTGGAAACACCTGGAGGACAATGCCTGATGGATGTGGACTTTTCCATCAAGACATACCACAGTGGATAACTGATACTGATCAGGTATATGACATTATCATATTCCAAATCATCTTAATGTTTATATTAAGCAAGGTCTTAGTTAAGTAGTAGACCAAATTTTTAGTCCAGGACTCTTTTTTTGTAGTCGGCAATATATACAGCTTGATTTTGTAATGGTGTTCAGCCATATATGCTGACTCTTAATTCATACCAATAATACCCGAGAATGATACATCTGATATTATTTGTGTGTGAGATTCTAATTAAATTTCACATTTTTGCTGTTGTTGCTTGGTACACTGGTATTTAAAAGCATCTGTTATAGAGTAGCATAGTAAGGAGTTGATCCTACCGTTGTGGGTTCAAATCCCACTGTGGGACAAGAAGACCGGTCTTTCACTGAGATTGTATAAACTGTGATGCCATGTTGCAGTAGGTGCAAAAAAAATCCCTCACTGCTCAATAGCCTCAATACCAAGTATAGGTCTACATTTGTAGCCCTCCCCTGAAAAATGTTGCAGTGCTATATGAGTGAAAATTTCTCAAGAGGGACTGTTTGCTCATGAAAATTTTTTCTCGTGTATATTTGTATTATTAATGTTTATATATAACAGAAACCACAGCTAGCGAAAATGTTGTTTCACAAATTAATACCAAATAGCTAAGTCACTAAACTAAGGTGTTGTGAAAATATGGTGATCTAAAGTACTGTATTGATTTCTACTTTTTCCTACCCTTAGAGCTCAGGTGAGCAATGTAGCATATATGTCTCTTCTTAATTTTTTTTATTCAAACCTGACAATTATCTCTTGCCTTGTTCATTTACAGAAAATCAAAGAAACTTTTAGAAGGAACATCCTTGAGATCATATGTGTGGATGAAGAAGCAGGACTTATAATTATGCAGGATTAATCCACATCTTCAAAGCACTGATGAAAATCCATTTTAGTAACAATGTTTTTTTCAAAGACTTTTTTAAAAATATAAATTTTTGAAGGGTGTCCGAATTATGTCAGGGTATGGGGTCGCCCATTCGGACACGTGGGTTCTCTACGGGTACTCCGTCTTCCTCCCACACTGACCCCATGCTTTTCTTTTCTTCTTCATTAGCTAATTATGTTCATATTGTTAAGATGAAGTAGTTGAAGGTTAGTTGTAAGTAGGCTTTATCGATACCCTGAGGCATTACTGGCTGGAACTTAAGTTCCTTCACCGCCACGGTTGCCAGGCTGGCTCGGGGAGGAGAAGCTGAAAGGGACTAGTTGGAGGCTGCTTTGTCTTTAATTATCTTTTTATTATTATGCCAATGAGATAATGATTCATTATTGTTATTGTTTTGATGAAGTTAAATATGTTCCAGATGTAATGATTGTTAATTATCAGACATAAGTATTCATAGAAATTCTGTCAGCTGTTGTAGAAAGAATAGTTTGTATAGTCGCCTTTTTGTTATTATAGTTTATTGTGAAATTGAATCCCTCGATAAGTCAATATACTGATGTGACTAAATATTCAGAAAAAAATATATATAAAATTGTAATATTGTATTTGAAAGTGTAACATAGAGATTTGCCTCTAAAAATGTTAAATTGTGATATTTTAATGCAATTGTGAATTGTTGATGTGAAGTTGTGAATTTTAGTGTGGAATTTTTAATCGCAAATGTGAAATTATTTTAATCTCATTGGCAAGTTTTGTGCAGAAAAAAAACAAAAAGAAAAAAGAATGAAAGAAAAAAAAACAAGCAAAAAAAAAGGGGGAAAAAAACAAAAACAAAAAAAAAAAAAGAAAGAAAAAACAACACTAAAAAAAATGTAAAAAAAATATATATATGTGAAAAAAAATTAAAAAAAAAAAAAAAAAAAAAAAGAAAAAAAAAACCAACAGATGAGAGAGAAGAAAATAAATGAAAAAAGGCACAAAACTTTTAATGCTGCCTGCTTGAATTAACATATCCCATGGGATATGTTATTTCAAGCAGAAGGTTCCAAGCCCTTAAAAGCAGAGGAGAAGTTTTGGTGTTTATATGTACAATGCATTGCTGAATGTGCGTACGTACTATGGAGTGCTAATTTAATGAACACTCAAATGATCAAACTTTTGAAAATCATTGTAAAATATCAGTTCATAGGTATGTACAATGCATCAATTATCTTATCAAACAATTTCTAGCAAATGGTATCTTCAATAATCTAGCAGTGTTTTGCTGAAATGAATTAATGCAAAATCATTATTTTCATATGCAACTTAATTTGTTTTATCTCAGAAAAGTGTAACGCAAACAAATGGTAACTTGAAATTAATTTTATTAAAGTGTGGCGATATTATGGGCACGGCTGTTATTTAGTTTCAAATGCAAAACAAACAATATCATATGGGCAATGGGCAGCCAAGACAAGAGCATGCCCCAATCAAATGCACAAACAACATTCAACATCAAAGCAAATCATATATCAAGGTCATTACCAAAGGTCAAAGTTCATATAGTGGTAAGTCAAAGTTCATACAACATCAAAAGTTCAAAGTTCACAACATCAAAGTTCAAAGTTCACCATATATATATATAGAAAGCATTGACCCTGGGAGGTGCAGAGGTCAAAGCTTACAATATAATTACCAAAATGCCGCTTATACGCCAGAGGTGTTATTTACGATATATTTATTACGAATTACATGCCGCTTATGCGCCTTCTTTACTTGTCGTTTATATATCAGTCACTGTTTAGGAAACATTGGCCCTGGGAGGAGCAGTGGCCAAGGTTTGCGAAAAGTTCATCTAAGTTGGTCTCCAGGTAGACTTTTTCTTGTAACAGCCGTACCATTTGATATTAAGTGATCCTTTTGTAGGACAGCTGCAATAGAAAGAAAAACACAGCGCAAAAATCTATTCCAATAAGGGTTGGGTGAGGAGGGTATTTTTCTAAATATCTAAATTTGCAAAAAATTATCCTTTAAAATTGCACCAACCTCATTCATATAGTCTGTGAATGAAAAAGGATTAACGGAAGTTGACTCAGGGGGAATAACTCTAATTGATTATAGGGATTATAGGCGGATCTATGGATTTTGTAATATGGGAAATTAACACTTTCTTCGATAAAAGCCTCCAATTCGAATAGAATTGGATGTGATAATACCTTTAAAAATTTGTTACAATACAAATCTATACGAAAAAAAGTCTAACATTTTTAGCTCACCTGAGCCAAAGGCTCAAGTGAGCTTTTCTGATCAAAATTTGTCCGTTGTCTGTCGTCATTGTCGTCGTCATAGTTGTTGCATTGTTGTAAACTTTTCACATTTTCATCTTCTTCACAAGAACCACTGGACCAATTTCAACCAAACTTGCTACAAAGTATCCTTGGGTAAAGGGGATTCAAGTTTATTCAAATGAAGGGCCAAGCTCTCTTCCAAGGGGAGATAATTATGAATTGATGAAAAATTAATGGCATCTTTTAAAAATCTTCTTCTCCAGAACCATTGGGCCAGGAAAGATGAAACTCACCTGGAAGCATCCTCAGGTAGTGAAGATTCAAATTTGTTCAAATCATGACCCCCTGGGGTAGGGGGGGCCACAATGACTGATCAAAGGGTTACATAGGAATATAAAGGAAAAATCTTTCAAAATCCTTTTCTCCAGAACCACTGGGCAAGGAAAGATAAAACTCATGTGGAATCATCCTCAGGTTGTGTAGTTTCAGGTTTGTTCAAATCATGACCCCCGGGGGTAGGGTGGGGCCACAATGGGGTATCAAAGTTCAACATAGGAATACATAGGAAAAATCTTTTAAAATCTTCTTCTCTAGAACCACTGGGCCAGGAAACATGAAACTCATGTGGAATCATCCTCAGGTAGCGAAGATTCAAGTTTGTTCAAATTATGTCCCTGGGGGGTAGGATGGGGCCTGAAAGGGGTATCATAGTTAAACATAGGAGACATAGGGAAAATCTTTAAAAATCTTCTTCTCCAGAACCACTGGGGCAGGAAAGATGAAACTCATGTGGAATCATCCTCAGGTAGTGTAAATTCAAGTTCATTCAAATCATGACCCCCGGGGGTAGGGTGGGGCCACAATGGGGTATCAAAATTCAACATATGATTACATAGGAAAAATCTTTAAAAATCTTCTTCTCAAGATTCACTGGGCCACGAAAGATGAAACTCATGCAGAAGCATCTTCTGAAAGGGAAGATTCAATTTTGTTCAAATCATGACCCCTTGTGCAAGGCTACAATGGGTGATCAACGTTTTACATTTGCTTTTACCTAGCCATTGCTCAGGAGAGCGATGTGGCCCCTGGGCCTCTTGTTTTTAAATGATGCCGCCTTGCCCCCCCCCCCCCCCGCTTTTTGCATGCGATTTATGGGCTCATAGATAATTAGATACTATTACATATTATATGAAAGAACTTATTTTCTTATTTATATAAAATCAAATTTTATAAAAGACGAAATTATAGGGGAAAGGCTTTACAGATGACAGGTTTAAAAAAAAACTTGGATAAAGCTGAGGCTGTGCACATCGAAATATTTTCTGCATTTAGGTACGTGCAAGTATAAACTTTCTTGTAAAAGAGATTAGGCCATTCCAAGTTTTTTTTTCTATGTTTAGCGTCCGCGTGCGCCTTGGTTTTTGACACCCCATGTCAGAAAAAACAAACAGAATCAGGAGTCCGAAAATTAATTATTCAGGTCAAAATTTGTGATTTCCAGCAATATCTCTAAATATTTGTATAATATTTCATTATTGGAATAGTTTCAGTATTTAATACCTTGATTTTGCTGAAGAAAATAACTTTCTTTATGCAAAATAGATAAATGAAATCATATCTTTTAAAATACGTCATTCTTATAACTATAAAATATGTGTTTTATTTTTTTTGACTTGCGAATGTGTTTTTTGCGAATAGGTAGCTAGGTTTTTGAAAGATGGGTGGACGCTAAACGGAGAAAAAACTTGGAATGGCCGAACTTGACGTTGTAATACATTCACTAGAGAAAAAGCACGTATTTTGATATCAAAATTAATGAAATATTTAATATATATAAGAAAAGCACATTATTTCAATAATACATGTATTATTTCTATTTAAACTTTCTTGTAAAAGAGCAAGTTTAATGTTTATATCCACATGCACGTTTTTATTTTATAGGGCTACGGATTTTTCTTCTGTAAAAGCAATTGCTCTCGTTTTCTTGCCACCATTTATTGCGAAATCGCAAATGAAGTCACAAACGATATGGAATACTCTTTTTCTGTAAGGAAAATGAAAATTCTAGATTCATTTTTGAACGCTTTACACAAGAAAAATGCCCGATCCCTGTTTAAAAATGTAACGCGTTACACGCTTAAAATACCTCTTTTTGCGCTGTAAATTTCTATTTTTCCATAGAATTTAGTTAAACTTTATTTTCTGACAGGAAGCAGGTAATTCTATTCATATCTTATCCATTTATACCAAACTCATCCATATTGCGAGTATTTTTAATCACTGAGTGATCAATGGGTTTAATATACCAGGTACTTCTATTGTAAAAATGACATCAAAATTTTGCCGCGTAACATCTTATGAATTAGTCATGAATAAGTCAAGTCTAAATGGAACGAACGGCAACTCTGCAGAAGGATGATGTGTTTGACGTCACAAAGTTTACAACGTCACAGTCAATGTGACGAAACAATTGTCACTACAACAAAACTTGGATACATTATGTCGGCGATAGGTGTTTATATTATTTACAATATTTTACTGAGTTTACTGATTCTACACTGAAACCAAGTCAGTTCACTTTCAAAATATATAAATTATTCCTTTGTAGACAACAATGGATCTTTTAGATTTTGGAGAGGAGACTGTTAAAGATGCGGTAGGTAAAATTTATTCATTTAATATTTCTTTGAATTGTTTTGACGTATTGCTGCGATGCTTGGTTGCATCTACTTAATTAGTCTTTCTGTAAATAGACATTGCACCTAAAAAACGGAAGTACAATTCAACATAAAACACACTCCTCTCTTAAGCAGTGTTAAAGTGATTAACATTAACATTCTCCTGAGTTTAACACGGTACTTGATTCTGTTACAGATTTTTAATCCATAGTTTGAATTTAATAACATGTGTTGTTATCATTTTAATGTTTTAAAATATTATAGAATGAAGTACCTGTGGAGTTAAAGTAGTATCGAGATGCTGCATCAGTTAGAATGGCATAGTGTCACATTACTTATCGATTATGCATTGGGGAATTTCTTTTAACACTCGTAAAATTCTCTGCCCTCATTTGTCAATGAAAATAATTGTCTGGAAAAAAAAAACATGTAATTTCCATTTCTGAGTTAACTCCAAAGTCTGCAAGATTGTTTTTTTTTCTCTCCAGGATACCAAACTAGCAATTCTTAAGTTCGAATATAGTTGGGTGGATGAGGTTGAGAGAGAAGAAAGAACAGCCAAGGTAAGGAATATGAACAGTGTGATATACAAGTGCAATCAAATGAATTACATAAAAAGATGTGTATGACGTCATAATAACACACACAGTTTCGAACGTAATAGTTAATGTGACGAAATAATTGTCACTACAACAACACTTGATTAAATATGTCGGAGGTATGTTGTTTTCATAACTACAACATCCTAGTGTTATTCTTTTCATAGAATAATTGTTAGTTCAATTGCCAAACACAGCTTAAAATCGATTTCACATTTTATAATTTCTTTGTAGAAAACAATGGATCTTTTAGATTTTGGAATGGAAGCAGCAAATGACGTGGTAGGTAGAAGTTAAATACGATTTTCGTTGTTAAAGATGCATTGCTTCAAGAATAAAATTGTGTTCTCTCTTTTAAGTACAAGTAATTACATGTAATTAGAATTTTAAAAAATTAAATGCGTTTTTTTTTATCAAAGTATCTAAGAAAAAAATTTAATACCAAACATGTACTTTGAAATTCTGAGTATCATCCTAACTTTGCAGTAATATGGGTTTTTTTTAGGATACCAAACTGGCAATTCTTAAATTTGATTACAACTGGTCTGATGAAGTGGAGAGAGAAGAGGGAATTATGACGGTAATGATTGAAGACGGCTTAGATTATTGTAGTTTGTGATGCATATTGAATCAAATTAAATTTAATGTATTATAGGGAATAAGCTCACGTATACATGTTTTGGCAATATGTAATACTGTTATTATTTACCATTCTAAATGGTATTATTAATTTTTAAAAGCATCTTAATACATTCATACTGTAAGTTCAATTGTCAAACACAGTTTGAAATCGATTTCATAATTTCTTTTCTAGAAAACAAATGAACTTTTGGATTTTGGAATGGAAGCTGTTAAAGATGTGGTAGGTAGAAGTTAATTATTATTTGTAGAGGCATTGCTTTAACAATAAAGTTGTGTTCCCTCTTCTAATTACATGACATTCGAATTAGTCTTTAATCAGTATATACCCGGTATACCGGTATCTAAGAAAGAGATTTACTACCAAGCATGCACTTTGAAATTCTGAGTATCATCCTAACTTTGCAGTTAAATGTGTTTTTTAGGATACCAAACTGGCAATTCTTAAATTTGATTATAACTGGTCTGAGGAAGTGGAGAGAGAAGAGGGAATTATGAAGGTAATGAAAGAATACAGCTTAGATTTTGTAGTTTGCATGGCATTAAATTAATGAAATTATTAAATGCAAAATTTTTCATAATTGGTATATTTTGATTATAAATTGATGATTTAATTTTCTAGAAAATCATTTTTTTAAAGTTACAATTTGTAATTTAATTTATATACTGCATTTTGTTATTTTTGAAAACAGAGAATCACCATTTAATAATACATTGTAATCATAACAAATTATAGAAACAACAATTTAGAAGGCAAAACCATAATAGGTTTATTTACAGTAAGTAATCAGGGGGCTCATTATCTTGTAACTGTCTTTTAGGAAGAAAAGGTGCTGGTCTTGAACCAAACAGATGCCAAGAAAAATAACCAACAGGTGTTGAATGAGAAGAACGAACCCATACAAAGGTAATTTTTTGATTCAGCAATCTATATAAGCTTTTGAGTATATTGTCATTTCAAATTAGTTAAAGTTATTCCTGTGCATTTTATAGTATATATAAATACTGCTTTATATATATGGATCACTGAACCACTCTCTATTTCTTTCATAGAGAGACAATTTTGGATTTCGGTGAAGAGCCAGTTAGAGATTTGGTAAGTATTCTTTTAGATACTGTGTGAGAAAAATGCTATAGACTAGCAAGTTTAAAGTTTGCAATTCTTAATTTCTACATTTCGAAATATATGACAAACAATATAATCTAAATGAATTATACTTAGAAATTATTCATAGAAGGTTTTTATATCCAACTGTTAAAAACCGTCGTTTGTAAAGCAGGATTAATTCCTATTTCTTAATGGATTTTTTTTTTTTGGAATCCAAACTTCCCATTTTATTTTGATTCCATACACATTATGATATTTATGATTTTAGGATACAAAGCTAGAAATATTGAAGTTTGCCTACAGCTGGGCAACAGAGGTGGAGGAAAGTGAAGGAAAAACTAAGGTGTGTGTTCTCATGATCATTTAAATAGTCAACATCTGCTTAATTTTTTATTTTATTTCCAGTGAAAATTAATAGCAATTTATTAAAAATGGTTTAATGTTAAGCAGTTTTATTGTTGATAAATAATTGAAAATCACAAAAATGTATTAAGTTTATAAACAAACAACGAAAAAACTTACATGTTTGATCAAAATGCCAAATATTAAGAGATGTTTTTGCACATTAAACCTGTTGTCAAAGATAACCAAAGCTTTTATTTCCTCGTTTAAATCATTGAAAAATCCTTATTTAAAAAAAAGATGAATGGTTCAATTACAGTTCAAACAAACGTATGGAACGCAAACGCATTTTTATTATATTCATATGCATTTAAAGCATTAAAACAATGTTTCAACTTTCAGTACAATTGCATGGTGTGAATTTGAGCAGGATAATCTAAATGCCTATATGTACATTACTTGCATTTTACAGCAAGCCCAGCCGCATGTAAAGTCAGAAGTCAGTACACAGAAAGAGATTGAGAAAGATGCTGCAATGGACGAGTCAAAAGAGAAGATGCCAGATATTCCATCTAGAGCGACCTTGGAGGCTAAGACAATGACAGAACAACTCCAGGAACACATCTCTAAGGACGAGGCTCAGAGGGAGACAGAGCAACTTCAGAAACCCCTCTCCAAGGACATGGCACATGAAATTACAAACCAGATACAGAATCTTCTTCCCAAGGAGGAGGCACAGGAGAAGATGAATGATAAATTAAGGTTTTACATTTTTTCTTTTCGAATTTTGGAAAACATTTTAGAAACGATAAAAAAGACCAAGAGGTTGTAATTTTCAGTGTAATGGATTTTAGTTTCTTTTGATTTTTTTTAACGATACAATCATAATATTATTTTGTGTGTTCTTAAGTTAATTAGTTAATTTCATTCATATAGCAAACTCCCAGAGCTTCCCAATGACAAGAGATTAGAGATCAGGATGAGTTCGAAGGAGGAAGAAGTGTTCAGAAATGGAAAAGAGCAAAAAGACTTAAAGGTAAAACATCTTTATTATACATTCATGTACATTTTGAAATAATGAATAAGTGGTAATGGATTTTGGATTTTTTGTTCATAAAAACAAAAATTTTCAATTGCATTCAGTTTTGATATTTGAACTTATACCTGGTATGAAACCCTGTCTTTTACAGCCATTGACTGACAATCATACTGATAATGATGACCACTTTATACCAAGAAGACTTTTTCTTTTCGGGATTGTTAACTTTAAGGTAATGATCTGTTATTATTAACTGCTGCACAAGAGTATCAGACCTCCCTAACTTTTTCACAGTTTAGTTGGAAACACACTTCAATTAACCCTATTTAAATTTATTTAATAAATTTGAAAAGCGGGTTCAATAAATGATCGATTCAAAATTGAATTCTACAAAAAATTGTAATTGAAAGAAAAGGTTGCTTGTGTTGACATTCATCGTAATTTAATTTGAACTCAAGATTTATTTGTTTTCCAAAACGAAATTTCTGCTTTCATAATAAAAACTTTCCATTATATTCAGAAGTTGTTAAATGTACATGTTAATTTTTTTTTCAATCATGATTTCCTTACTGATTGACATTTTCTTTTTTGTTGATCTAGTTAGAAGAAACTACAGAGAAAAACGTCCACACAGAACCAGCAAACAATCCCTATTCTTCTGAGGATATCACGCAAATGTCTAAACAAGGAGAAAAAATGGTGCATGTAAGTTAATATACTATAGTATATTATCTGTCATTTAAAAATAAAATACTTATGCAAGATAATATGTTTGCACTATTTTTGTTTTCTTTTGTATTTCAGAAATCGAAGAGGAGTATTTGCAAAAGGATAAAAAGATTTCTTGGTCTAAGATGAGATCACACCAATCTATTGTTAAACCCGAGGACTTTCATTAATTGTAGATGAATATAATTATTTTAAAAGATTCACTTCATTTAATTGTAATTATAATTATTAATTTCAATGAATATTAAACAATAGTCAATTTTTGATTTTTTTTTGTTTTTTCATTTTTATTATTTGATGAAGAGAAATTCCATATTTAAGGGATTGTTGGGCTTGATGAATACATATTGTGCAACTTTAATATACCTCATCCGGAAGTTGAGTTATAGTTTCACAAAATAAATGAAGAATCCGGATTCAGATTTCAATTCTGTTACCATGAAATAATATGCAGATAATGAACAGTTTTTAAGTTCAAAAGTCCATTAAACACTATAAATTTGGAGCAGAGTAAACACAGACCTCTAAAACATTAGAGGTGGGATCAGATACCATGGAGGGGTGAGCATCCCCTGCCGACTGGTCACACCGAACATGTGCTCCTTGTCAAGATCTGGAAATGATGGAAAAATCTGTCAACAATTCAGTGTGTAAATATTGCTCAACAATTAGTTGAGCATTTAATTTAATGATAGATTGTATTTGGTGACAAGGTCATTGTATCGACCATAGAACTTACTAAAATGATACTTTAAACAAGACTGCTGATATTCTTGTTTTATCAACTTGTTTTGAGCAATTTCTACCTTTTCATTAATGTAAGGCATAGATTTGTTGATTAGTGCAAAAAAATAAACTACACAAATTATCCCACATTCCCCACTATCATTGATGCCCTGGCATACTCTACAATCTCTGATTACCTGTTTTAGTATTCACTCTAAGAATTATTTTGTCTACCCAATGAGCAGAGGGCTCACAGAGGGTTTTATTGCTTAAGGTGGGATGGTTACTCCTTCAAAGCACCTGATTCCACCTTTGGAATTGTCTTGTTCACATTGAGGACATCAATAAACTATACATTGTAATTTGTATATAATAATTATGTATGTGAGTGAGTGTCTTGATTAATTTGTGCTTAAAGTGTACGAATATGGAACTGTCTCCTCTAGTTTCATATAAAATATCCTGTAGTCTTTTTCAATAAGGGAATTTAAATATAATGAAAGAATAAAGTGCCGCGCCACAGCATGATACGCCAGTCAAAAAAATACAATTTTCTTGAACAGTTTAGCATGCAAGAAAATCACATCAACCTTGAATTTAAGATTTCCATGATACCATTCCTTCAAATATTTATCCATTCACTGTGATGTAGGCATTAATTATTAAATATTACACATTTTATTGTTGTAAGACCTTGTCAAATACCCATGAAAAGAAGCAAACAAGTCTTAACACAGATTGAAAGGGGATACTTTCTGTTACATTTCACCTGATCCAATGACATAATGTTTTCAACTGACCAGCACTTCTTTTGTCTAATCCCCAAAGAGATTCAGTGGACTTTTTGTTGAGCTTGACTAGTGTTCTTAATCTAAATATTTCATTGTTATAACAAATCTGTAATTAAGAATCGCAGACTTTTCATGAGATGAATGGGTCTGGAATCTACCATAATTTTTTTTCTTAACATAAACACACAAAGTTTCGGGAAATCATGTAAGTCAAGGTTACCCTTTATTTAAAAATTATTTTGTGAATAATTATGAAAACAAGGTTAAATATTTGTCATAACAGAGTGAATGGTTAATAATGCTACTTTAAAACATGATAATCACAAAAATTTTTAATCCAACAGAGTATACCATTTGCCATTTGTGACAAAGTCATCAGTTAGATCCTCACACTCAAAACTCATTAATTTCTCTCTAATTTGATATTTTTGTATAAAATTCCACAGTGCTTGATAATGTACTGGGAGTGTAGCATGATACATTTATATTTGTTATAATTGTTGTCAAATATACTTAAAAAAATAAGTATTTTCTTGATTTAACATGTTTTTAATAAGGAGAGTGCAATATTCTTACACACTTGGGACTTAAATGAATAGTAAAAAGACATTTTTTTTTTTTTAATTTCACTTAAATTAAAGTTGTGTTGAAATAGGTATACACCTTCTAAAGATGCATAAACTGTCTTTGATTGTAAGTCCTATAGTTTTCTAGTTATGGGCCGGAAAGGATTTTTCCATATTTGGCTATAACTTTTTAATAAAAGGTCAGGGGACCTATTTTTGTGCGCGACACACCTTTGTCCCAAGATGCATCAAATGACAAAGTTTGATAATCCTAGGCCTAATAGTATTAAAGTTATGAGCCATAACTTTTGAACTATGCTAAAGATAGACGGACTTCATATTTGGTATGCATACGTCCACTATAATTAAACGGCTTTCAAATAAAGAGCAAGGTCAATGACTTTGTGACCTTGACTGTGCTGAAATTTCCTTAAAAAAATAAAGGAATCAGAATTTCCTGGTAATATGCACACCTACACATTGTGTCCTAAATATCTGCAAAGTTTGATGAAATTCTGTGCATATTTGGATTCCATACAAACTGTTCATCTATAATCAAGATATGGCTTATCTATTAAAGTGAAAAGTGCAAAATTCCAAGGTAAAGGAATGAATTTCCTTGTAATATGCACATCTACACATTGTGTCCTAAATATCTGCAAATTTGATTAAAATTTTGTTGTGCCACCAGGACTGACGGACAGGTCAATAACATTTTACATTCAGCAACTTGTTTTGCGTGAGGTATAATAAGATTTGTCTTTCTGGTCTGTCATTTTTAATTTTTTTAAATACATATATCTAGAACCCATATTCTGAAACAGGCACTCAAAAGAATATCTTCTAAATCTGTTGGGGGATCACATATTTCTCTGGAATATATTTCAAGATACAAAAAATAAAATACCCAAACCAATTTCATTTCTGGTTGTAAACAGAATATAGAAGACTCTCCAACTTTATAGTCATTTATTTTTCACATGATAATAATTATTTACAATTCGATCAATTTAATGCATACTGTGTATTAACATAATGTAGAACCAAGTTTTGGTCAATTATTTGGCAATAATAACTGTTCCGCACAATACTCACAATAAACTCCACGTACAGTACATGCTGTATAGTCACAGAAAAATGTTAAAAAGAAAACTGCAGAGAAACCTTGCTTTAATTATTAAAAGTATTATAAAATGACAAGTTTTTCTAATTGTGATTTTTTTAAAAAAGATTTTAGTAACAAATTATCACACTGGAAATCTAAGAAAATAATCTTTAGCTAGATTTTTGTTTTAAAAAATGCTAGCAGATCTCGTAAATTTATTATGTGTTTATACATCACTTTTTCTCCTTATGATTTTAAAAAGTGGTTAAATTTTGTACAAACATTGCAGTTGAAATTCACTAGGCTAAGTGTAATGGCAAAAGTATAAAAATTCATGTACACTGTATGCCAGATTTTGAGCAAAATTTATAAATCAAGTATTTTTTTCACATTTTTTTAAAAAATCTATTTCCGATTGACCAGTGTGATGTATAGCAAAGGATTTTCACCAAATATATTTAATGAGATAATTTAATTAATAATTTGGAACAGCAAATTATTTTGTGTGGAATTCTTATCAAATGTACATTAGCACCTTTAAAATATTTGTGACTTTTAATTTCTCCCCCTTTTGAGAAATACATGAAATATACAAAGGTTCAACTACCAAAACAAACTTTCAATTGAACACTATCATTGCACTTATTTATAACCATTTTAGCACCTTCCACTCACAGTAAGATAATGAAACCCACTGGCAAATTTTCTCACATGATTTAGAATGCCTTTAATTTTACAAAATCTCCGTCACATACTAAAAGAAGGAATGGGCACACACTCAAGTCCACACAGTTTTAGCACAAATCGAGCACACAAAAATGGACTAGCACACATATCAAGCACACTATAATGGACTAGCACACAATTCAACACCCTCACAAATGCACAAAACTTCTTTGAACAAGGGTGATGCTATTTGAACATGTTTCAAATCTTATGTGGAATAAATAAATCTTGAAATATTATAAAATGAAAGACAAACAATGTTTTATAACTTCACATAATGAAAAGTACATTTTCCCCCACTTTTAAGTGAAGAATGCTATTTTCTAAAGAATGACATATCATATCCTCATGTGTTTATACATATCAGATGTTACATGACTAGAAAAAGTTCACCATGTGATGCACAAAACAAAACATCTCAGTCTATATGCTTGTTGTGTTTATCAATTTACAATAACTCACTTTTTTCTCCTATAAACTGTATTAAATAATTTCAACCTTAACAATACAGATGTATAAGTGAGCTCCATCATTATTCTTCAGCAGATGACACATTTAGGATTTTCTTCTACATTTTTTTTTTTGGCAATACGACTCACTCATGCACATGTGTGACATATATTTCATAATCACAGTCAGCATGTGTGTGTTTTAAAGCGTCCATGATCACCATGGCAGAAAAAAACAAAATATCACATTTTTATAAAAGGAACACAAGGAGTTCTTTCCCTTTGGTCCTACTATCAGTCTATTTCTGTGGTAGCACTTTTTGTTTTAAAATTATACAGGCAGTTTTTGCACACTGTTTATATTCAAAGTATTGCATTGGAACAGTGGCTTTGTTCTTTGTCCATTTGTATGTCAGAAAGCACCAGGAAAAATTCACAAATCCACTTCTGCAGTATTTATACCCTTCCATCTTTTATCATCACATATGTTTAAAATGTGTTCAGTATTTTTATACACAGTCATTCGTTATCACTACTCATAGGTCCGAGTTTTTTTTCTCACGTAGTGCACTCCCTATTCCCAAGCATCTGTGAAGCTGGCAAGCTGCTAGCGCTCTACACGAAGGAAGGCAAGTCTAGCTTTTAGGGGGAAGATCCATATATCCATTTTCCAGTTACCCATGAATCTGTTGTGAACAGATTTTTTTTTAAATTGGGAACTCTCTGGGCATGAACTGCTGAAATAACAAGGACAGACCTGCTGCCCTAGAGACTACAGGATCATAACCACGCCCCCACATCTTTCTCTAGAACAGCTGCGGCGTCCATTCGCCCCATCACTCGGAAAATGTTCATAAGGTCTGTCACTGCCGATTCCTCTCTGTGCCGTGCCTCCCACAGATTTAATATGTGTTCTGTTGGGGACTTCTTGGTGGCAAAATACTGTACATATCTGCAATATAAAGGTATAAATATATTCTCTGCAATATAAAGGTATAAATATATTCTTTGCCTGCCATTTACGTAAGAGTTATCTCTCTTTGCCCATTTTTTTTTCTTACCTATCCACTGTAAGTGCTTGTGCTAACATCCTCCAGTCATTTCCTCGTGCATTGGGTTGATCTAACAGCATGCATAGCTGATGTCGTATATGGGAAGGCAGCCTAAAAGCAGAGAAAAAAAATCATATCATATTTCATAATCTTATTGATAATAACTAAAATGACACAATTTTATGTGTAGGAGACTTGACCAATTATGGTTCTGCATACCTGAAGTTGCTGGGGTGGGGCTCTAGGGTTAACATGGAGCTGAACCCTGAGCTGGAATTAGTGGTCACTGTCGACGTCCGCCCTTTTAATGTCGATGATGGAGTGGAACAAGATGGAAGCTTCTGCAATGAATCATACAGAAAATCAGAAAAGAAATGTTTATTGCAGTGTAGTTCTGACATACTTCAATACCCTAGATTCCATGGTGTACAATTACTAAAACTGATTAAAATGTCATGAAATTTCTTTGCAACTCATTTCACTGAAGTAAGACAAAGGGTTAGATTCCTGATTTGTTCAGAAATGTGATCATCAGATTTACAAGGTAACTACTTGCTGGGAGCAGTACAACCAAGGCCATAAGATTTCTACAATAATCTTTCTTTCAGACAATTTTCTCAGTTTAATGGGGCATTAAGAAACATTTTATTTTTTTGTTATTAAAATGCGTTAAGATTGTACTGAATTGTTTTTTCAAGGTTATTGTTTTTCATGTATGTCTCTGATTTACGAGCAAAATGATATGGTCCTTGACCGACTTAAACAGAAACAAGGACACCGCAAAGTGGATCGAGTATCCCCTCGCAAAGACAGTATTCGACATCGATCCCAATGCAAAATATGTCACTTCAGTTTTGAACAATATAAACTAACTAACACTCACACACACATAATATCCAACTCTGTTGCGAGGAGATCACAAGAGTATTGGGCCCTACCTCTTTATTGAAGTTATTATGGATGTTGAGGACTTGTCGATTATTGAGGATAGCCTTCTGGTAGACCTGGATTTTACAGCTGACGTCGGGACTGGTTCCCTCCACCAGCTCCAGGGAAAACGAGCAGTGAAGATGGTTCTGGTTCCCACTCCAAATGTGCTGGAATGGAATCTCCTGTAAAAAAAAAAGGTAAAGAAAGTCAGACTTTTAAACATAGAGCAGTCATGGTATATATTAGATCAAAGATGCTTTGTGACAAGTTTGGATGAAATTGGCCCAGTGGTTCTAGAAAGCTGAAAATGTGAAAAAGTCCCCCTCCCCAAATATGACAATTTTGACAATGACAATGGACACATTTTGATCTGGAAAGCTCATGAGCTATAAATTTAACACTTTCAAGGCCATGTAGTAGCGACAAAAAAAACTTCATAGTGATAAAGGTTCAACACTTGGCTAGTTGTCTCAAATTTGAATGTTAATTTTAGGTTTCAAATTTCATTATGACCAATTCAAGTCTTATCTAAAAATCTCATGGTAATCATACATTGGAAAACATATCATCAAGTAAATTGGGGGAAAAGAAATTATTGGATTGAGAGAGAGGTATTGGTAAGAGGTTATCTGTTTAGATTTGACTACTGATATAACTTGCTGTAGGGAGATGGTATACTGTTACATCTGCTAAAAAGAGGACAGTCACCTGACAGATAAATAGATTCTCCTCTCATAAAAAACAGATTTGATCCCATTTTCCCAATAGATTAAGGGTGATCTAGTAGGACATTTAGATTTGAAAAGGCTTATTTTTCCAAACAATTATCCTAATTTTGTACAATTTGAAGTTCTTTATATCCAATATAAAATGACAAACTTTTTTCTTGTAGCAGGACACGTGAAACCTTGATACACATTTGTGCCATGCTCGTAATTTGGAATACATCATTAAAATTTAAAGTTTCAAAAAAGTGAAATGAAATTGAAGTCCATATTGAGTTTAATTGATCCAATAATTTGATAATTTTCATTTTTTTCTTTCAAAAGTTATCGAGACTGCTTCATGCTATTATATCAATAGCCTAAATTTCCTTTGCATGACAGCTCTCTGTGTTTTGCCTTTGACTTTTGATTGTGTCTAATTACACCAATGGTCCGAGTGACAACTGCATTATAAATATGTCAAGAAACATGAAATTAGGCATGGACATTCAAATTACATTCAGACTGCATATATGACATATTTATTTCTATTCATAAAAATTTGCTATCATTAATCATAGGGGCCTTCATTTTTTTGCACCAACTGCTTCCAAACAAAGAAATGAAAAACTTTTTCCTTGAAGTTGAAAATTGGATTGAACAAAGCACAAAGGGCATAAATCATAATCAATTGTGCGTTTATAAGGTCATTCGTACTGCTGCATCTGTCTCAGTGTCTCTAAACATGGATCTTGGAATAAGAAATGCAGTCTGCATGCTCAGACATGCCTGTAACAATAGGCAGCTGAAATGTGTCGCGTCATTTATCAATACAGATTTCCCCCTATTGTTTTTATTAATTCATTTAAATTTTCACGCAATATTACATGTACAAAAAAGAAAAATTTGGAATAATTTTATTTTCAATTGCATCATTAATTTTCTCCCACCTGCAATAAGATATATGGCATCTTAAATACGGAATGGATTTTAAAAAGAAATAATTTTTTTTGATTATGATTGTAATTAGAGTCCTACGTTATTTTTAAATACATTTTCAGACTTGAAACATTCCTGACTGCAGACATTTTGGCACTTGTATGTTTTTCTAGCAGATATT
The DNA here is from genome assembly GCF_032062105.1 of Saccostrea cuccullata. Taxonomy (NCBI): domain Eukaryota; kingdom Metazoa; phylum Mollusca; class Bivalvia; order Ostreida; family Ostreidae; genus Saccostrea; species Saccostrea cuccullata. The sequence continues at coordinate 146,629 of NW_026921547.1, read as the reverse complement.
AACACAAAGGTAATTTGACGTTTTGCGAATGTTTGTCCTATCCGTTTGGAGGTTAAGCAGAATTAGCGGGACTATCGCTGTGTCACCTTCGCAGGACATTGTCTCCGGGTGACCAAGATAAATGATGGAGTGATTGCCCTTTAATGAGGCAGACGTAACCTTCACAAGTCTTAAACCGTCATTCATCAGACAATATTCTTTGTTATCAAAACCACAAATTCAAAATAAGTTATTTCATTTCTGGAAATTGAGTTCATATAAACTAAGGAATTCAAGATGGATATATTTATATTTCCCAATATATATTTTTGTCGAAAGATGAATAGGACCTCAGAAAATTAAATTAATTTGTTCTTTTTCTAATGATTGAAAAGGTGGGTGCTAATGGGTGTACATAAGACAATATTACTAATAGAAATGAACTTTTCCTTTCAGATCACACCCCTAGTGCAAATGTTTGATCCCCCTCCAGTTTACCCCCCCCCCCAAAAAAAGGATTAAAAAACTGATTTCATTACATTCATAACTTATTAAAAACCCTTATTTTTCTAAATCTATAATTATAGCTTTTGTTCAGGGGGCTTTAAGAAGGCCAATTATTATATCCTGTCTTCTTATTCAATATTCATGACCGACTGAAAGAGACACCAAGATAAAATCTTGAATTGTTTTCTCTGATTGCTGTGCATAGTAATGGCCAATTTCTATTGTTCATGTGATACTGCAACTTCCCCCCTTTTGAGACGATTGCTCTGCTAATTATAAGTTTACTAATCCATAATTTTGCTACATTTTCTATTGTCTGTCTCTGAAGAAGCAATGAACGGGGCAATTGACAATCACATCTAATGTGATAATATAAATCAATATCGCTTCATTTGGACTTGAGAATAATTACAGATATTGGGGAGAATGAAACGACCCTTAGTTTATTTCAATGTAAATATCATAAAAGCTATGAAACATAATCTAATCATATGCTAATGTTTTTTGGGAGCCTGCTGAAATGACATGGAAATGACAGGAAAACTATGTGACCCGGTCGTTTCTGATTATAGGTGTCAAAACTTGGATTCAAAGCCATCCCAGCTCCCTATCACCGTATTTCGTAACATATTTCCGAAAGCTCTGATCACTTCTGACACGTTTGTAATTGCACCGAAATCAATAAGAATAGAATATCTGTCATAATTTCCTCTCTCATTTCTGGGAAGTGTGAGACTTTCAAGCATATCGAACTCAGTGACAATAATTATCAATTATGAAGAAGTCCTCGGCCCCAATCACATTTGTACTCCATCTCTTAATTGAAGACAGAGACTATCACCCTTCACTTGCAAATATTTGCAAGAGTGGGCAGTCCCATTACAAACGAACCTCAGGACTAATGGGGCAATCTGTTCTTTTACATTTCCCCCAGCTTATTTAGTGGACATGTGCAATAAGCGATAAATGTGGGAGGGGGGTGGGGCAAGCCATCACTTGGCCTTAATTCAAGCAGACAAAAATGTCCATAAAAGCAGGATTCCTTTTAAGTGTGCTGTCATGTGCTACAAAGGGGGGAATCAGCAGATTAATGTCCCAAGGGATAAACTGTTTACACCCAAACATAGAGCACTTCATAAATATCAAATTGATTTAAAAAGGTGTCCATTTGTGTTGGTTTATAATGCTTTTCATGTGGTTTTGTTGACTCTGAGATGCGGTTGGGGGGGGAGGGGGTTGCATTGTTTTGTTAATAGTAAGAATTTGTAAAAAGTTTCAGAGAACTAATTCCTTTGTTTAAATGAGTGGGTTCATTTGATTTTTATCACTAAATAAATTCATCCTAGACTGACAACTTTAATATTAAAAACTGTAAATTAATTTTTGATGTGTTATATTTCAATGTTATTTTCAATCTTAATTTGATACTTTTGTTAAAATCTTACTGTTGATATCCTATATTGACACTGGCATAACATTTCTCGACCCTTTTTGACCAATTTTTCAGAGGCCAATCACAATATTTGTTCAGACAGTTAAAAATTAGAGCGCATTTTACGTAACTAAATAACCTTACGTCTAATCTTCGAAATGTATACTCTTTGGTAATTTTATATTCTGTGTTTCGTCTGGCTTAAATTTCCCTTTTTTAATTGAATAACCTACATTTCTTTATCAAAATGTCTGTCGAATACAAAGGGATTCTCTTAACTGTCCTAGATTTGGTAATAAAAAGGTGAAAAGAAAAAGTCATGGGTGATAGTTTTTACATAATTACAATAATAGTTACCTGTCCCTCTGGTGCAATTATATTTACCTTAATAGTTACCTGTTCCCCTTGTGTAATAAATTTTACATTATTACATTAATAGTTATCTGCTGTAATAATGACATTAATAGGTACCTGGTACAGTAATTATTTTTACATTAATAGTTACCTGTTTCAATGATTTTTATAACTATTACATTTTCAGTTACCTGTTCTTCTGGTGTAATGATTTCTACATTTATATTACATTGATAGTTACCAGTTCCCCTGGTACAATGACTTTTACATTAACATGTTCCTTTGGTGTAATGATTTTTACAGTTATTACATTACTAGTTACCTGGTAGTTGGCAGCCAGCTTACTCCTCCAGCCTGGTGTCAACTCCTCTATTGTAAGACACAAGTTGTGTCCACCATCTTGGAATGGAATCTGCTTTGGCTTCTCTAGTAACCTGCCTCCAAACTTTCTCTCCTCCTGCATTACTCCCTACAATTACAAATTGTTACATTAAGTTACAGTTACAATTTACATGGCAATGTAATCATTTAGATATTTTGTTTTTAGTTATCATGCTATGGTTTCTTGTGTAAATCTTTTCACTCCAAATAACAAAATTGTATTTATATCCTTTTTTTTTTTTAAATAAAATGTGTGATTTTAGTTAATAATTTTTAAGTATGCATTTTAATTTTGCATGAAAAGTTGATGAAAAAAGATGAATTAATGAAAATAATCCAAGACATTGTTTAGTCTACCTCTAACGCATCATGGGTATCCTCCACAACATAGACTCGTATACTGAAGTCTACAGAGGGGGGAGTGTTGGAGGCAAAGGCCGCGAGGCGCAGAATCTTGACCGGCCTTCCACCAGGCACCGCCTCTCCTATCAGCGTGTACCACTGCATGTGTTCTGTCATGATGTGGCACTGGTTGGGGTCAAGTTGGGCATACACTTGAGTGTTTATCGTCTCTTGTCCCAGGGTCACCATTTTCTGAGAAAAAGAAATAGCCAATTGGAATTTATGACAGATCGGAATGATATCAGAATAATTATTAATAATTAGAAATGACCACAAATGACAAATGTAAATGGATAGGACAGAGTGTCTGGACAGGTTGGGCTATTAACCAATCCTCCGTGCCTGCTATAAATCATACAGTATTTTCTGCAGAAACTTCCCACAAGATCTGCCAGGGGAGGTATAGGGTCACTCCGACATGTCCGTTTTTATTGCTGAATTATGGGATAAATGATACCATGTTAACCACAAACAGACCAATCTGACAATATTCCCATTCCCAGACTACATCTCATCTTTCTTCTATCTAAAACATAATGTCATAATGGCGATTCCTTGAGTGGACATTTACTGCACCTACCAGGAAAGAGAGGAAACCCTATATCTACATTAACTCAATGAAATCAGCGTGACCTCATCTCCTGATCAAATTTTTGCCTATTTTCTCTCATTGTCTGACCCAGAAAATCAATTTATCTACCAGTTTCAACTTCTCCTTCAGGAAAGTGTGAAAAGAACTTTTTTCCCCTCCAGAAAATATCTTATCAACACACACAATGTGAAAAGATCTTTCTCTGATCTGTAGCTAGCTCCTATATAGTGACAGAATGATGGACAATTGTGCCTAGAATTCCAGAAACTAGCAAAAATAAAACAGAAAGAAAAAAAGAAACTTGGGAATTTCATGCTAAATCTATGTCAAATTACACTTTGATTTTGATGAATATTTTTGCTGAAAAAACCCAATTCGCAGTCTTCGATCCAGAGCAGACCTGCCAATAATAACATTATATAAATATTTATCAAAGGGTTGCAGGGAATGTAAGATTGATGCAAATGACAACAGGAAGTTGTGCTTTAGTGCCATCTGTTGTCTATCAACACTGTATCTGTTTCATCCCAAATAAAAAAAAAGCTTTTCTCACATGTTCTGTATTGCGCTTTTTGTTACGATTCAATAACCCACTTTGATACAAAGCCAATTACAAAAGCAAGATTTTTTTTATGAAACTGGGTATCTGTTGGCTACAACCAAAAACAAAAGAAAAAGAATTTTTCATTTAATTCTCTACTACAGACTTTGATGCATAAAAATAAGTTGAAATTCAAACTTTATCCTGAATTCTATAAACTTCATAACTGGCTGATAAAAATTTAAAAAGTAACAGGTCTTTAAGATTCAAGTAGGAATTGTCGTATACTGCGAACTTTGAAATACAATATTTGCAAGACAGACAGACTTGAATTTATTGTCTGGATGAAAATTTATGTCTGCAGTAATCTGTGATTTTTAGTAGTCTGTTTTCTTATATAGCTTTGACTTATTGGCACTCTGCAAAAATTATCATAGAAATATGACTGCCTTTGCCAATCAAATTTCATGCTTAATGAAATACACATCAACTTGACCACAAGGTCAAGATCCCCACAAATTAAATGAGTTATGGTAACATATTTGTGGTCTGTAGGTCAACACAAGTCATATATCCAAATTACTAAGGTGTCTCGCTAGTCACTTTTATACCTATATTATCAGCAAGTAACTTTTATATCTTGAACATGCCTGCATGTAGAAGCATTAAAAGTTGATTTAAGGCTAAGAACTTAATTTCTTTCCATGCTATCATTACTGGTACTCAATCACTGGGAACTCATGATAAAGTGTTTAAATACTGAAAATGCATTGGGGGTGGGGATGGTGGTGGAGGTGGGGGTATTCTCAATTTCTGGTCTCCCCCTATGACCTACCTGCCAGCAAGGCGCCTCTTCTGGTTGTGTATCACTGTTATATAGAGAAAGCATCCAGCCACCCTGCCTCATACTGGCACAATGATGGAAGGATAAAATAATGGGCTTCATCAGGATCCCGGGCAAATTGGGCCCACACACTATAACTGGGCTGACAATGGTCTGTCCATCTGAAATTAAAAGAATTCATATATCGTGTAATTAAAGTGATGTATGTTTTAACTATTTAGAACATCTGTACTATAGACTGCTGACCCAGAACCATTATAGTGTCAAAAATGTCTGCAGAGAGATTATCAGTACTAATCTACTTCACATATCTCTATGTGTTCATCTCCAACTGTATATCATTTTCAACTTTGGATGAGGTCTGTGTTAGACCTGCCTTCTTTACAAAGCTTATCACAAAGTGATGCAATGAGATAATTCGCGATTGCATGAAAGAACGCTATATATAATCAACATTATCCAGACCGCTGCTCCAGAATGCCTTCTTCTGAGTGCCAAGAGGAAATGGGATTTTTTTTTTATCATTTTGAAAAGCCATAAAATATGACAAACCCATGGGACATCTCAGCATTTTTTGTTCTTTTTTAAGTTTAAAGCTGCAAAAAATGCAAAGATTACAACATTTATGACTGCTTTTATTATTTTTCTGTAAAGCAATAGTGTAACTTGGCAATATTTGCTTAAGCGCTGTAGGAAACCCCCCTCTCTGTAAACAGACAAACAATATGTAGCAGTGTCACCTACCCCGGTACATGTTTTAGAATAGACTTAAATTTAGTAACTAGATTGAATTGAGATTCTGATAAGAGCACAATGCTTTCTTTCATATTTCAGGCAAAGGTCTGCAAAACTAAAAAATCTAACCATTGCTTTCCCAGGCAAGACAAAATTTATATCATGAAATTTGAACCAAAAATTTTGTCACATTAGATTTGGGATTATTTTTACAGATTATCATATTTTTTTCTCAAAAATATCAGATTATGAAGTCTAAAAAAATTTTCTTAAATTACTTTGTTCTTGAGCCACTGATCTTTTGAACTCTTGTTCTAATCAGTGGAAATCTTTTCCATTCATTCTAACTCTATACCCATAAATCCTGATAATGATATTACAGAAATTAAATGCTAAGATCTCAGAATACCTTCAAATGAGTCCTGCGCTTTCAGACAAGTAGAGCAAGAAACATAGATCTTTTGTCATACACCTACACCATCTAACAGAACTGACAAGTGCTAAAATGTCATTGTCATTTTATTTTTTTTCAAAATCAATGAAAAGATTTCCCATTGTGTCCATTTTGGACATCTTATGGAAAATGTCTCCTTATTTATTGAGTGCACTGCGCCTCTTGTTCAACAAAACAGAGAGGGTTCTTAACAAGCACCTGCAAAGTGCAAGCCGAGCTTTGAGACTTTGTCATTGAAAATGTTCTCAAAAAATCCTTGAAATGAGATATTTGATTAAAGGAGTTCCAACATATGTTTCATTTCCAATCTTTGAAATATAAAAATCTATATATAACGCAGCAATTGTAATGAATTTTGCGGTAAATAAATTGTGCATTGTTTACATAAAAAGCACAGGTGCACATCTGATAAAGCAGCGGCAAAGGATCTTGAAATTTATGAGAATTCTGATGAAGGTTTATATATTGGTACTTAACAGTGAAATAGGCACTTCTGGAAATCAACAGTGTTTTCAACATCTTGCTAGATTTACAGATAACGGCCCAACTTTACAATGTGAGAAACTTCAGAAGCTTTGATTCGTTTTGCTACCCACCTGAGATTTTGGGTCTGTTGGTGTCATCCCTCCACACTCCCAAATAGAGCTCTGCTTCATGGCCTTTCTTTATAGCACCTTCAGGGATGGTCATACATACACCTAAAAAAGGTATCAATCATGATTTCATTAAGAAATTCTATATTTATATAAATACATGTAGTCAAAACTTTTCATCAACTTTATCCTTAGTTAATCATATATTCAATATATGTCACCTCAAACAAATTCAGGTGACATAGTATTATTATTCAATCTAACTTTGTCTACAGAGTTCCAAAAGAGAGCTTGTAATGAAACTTCACTCTTATGATAAACACATTGTGAATTTGTGCAAACGACATTCAAAATGACCACTGTTGTCACAGAGGAAGGGCAGTTCAGAGTGACACGCTATTGCTTGCCATTGCAAAATTACTAGTTCTTCATTCTTTAAAGCATCTATCTGCAAACTTCAATGCAGTGAAAATGGGACATTGGCACTAAAACTTACATGACTCGGGTAGAACCAGTTTGCCCCCAGTGTGATTGAATGACCCCCAGGTCACGGCCTCTGAGTCGGCATTGGCTGGCAACTGGTGGAGAGACATGGACTGTCTCTCCATAACATTAGGTGGAGTTGGTGGCCCCATACTCATTCCTAGAGGAGTGTTGGGTGGTGGCAGCTCGGGGGAGGATCTGTTGGGCATGGATCCATTAGAGAGTCTGTGATCAGAATATATGGGTAGTCCCACATCTGGCTTGTCATAGATGTTTTCCACTGGGGGGTAGTTGTTGTTGGGTGTGTCCACAGAGGGACTTGGGGAGGCACTATGGTGTGGGAAAACCACCACCTGCTGGGTCAGGTCTGGCTGTACTGACATCATATCTAAAAATAGCAACAGAAGAATATGAGGAACAATTTGTGACAAAGCAATGTTTTTGGCATCTATTTTCTTCAATGTTCTTGGGAAGATGTAGAAAAACAAAGATGAGAAGTAATTACTGGCAAAACAAATAAAGAACAGAATCCACTTCATGAAGTGCAGATGCAACAAGGATTTAGAACTTAATGTAATTTTTTTCCCCATTTTTTTAGGAAGGGTATTTTATGAGATCTTATTTTCCTAGGATTGGTTTATGTACTTTGTGTAAGCAAAACATCCTGATTTTAGTTATGTCAATACTGCAGATATTAAATGAATATAGACAGGTGGTGTCATTAAAGATGAGATCTCTATAGTAACAAATAATGTCACACTTGCGCAGGGCCATATTGTTGTTATGGAAACCATGATTACAAAATAAAGGTACCCAGAGGTAATTTGGATTATGATTGAAGAATGACAACTCTGAATCAATATAATCGCACACAGATATAAGTTAATTATCACCTAACCGCTTTCATGTTCACTTTTTAATCACAAATGGACAAGACAGATACCCATTTCAACACCTTTTCTAAACAGGCGTTACAACCAAAAAAATATCTTCATAAACATTTATCTGGAATCACCTTGCACAGAATCTTATACTGCAATTCACACCTCATTTCACGACCCAGTGAAATTTTTAAGACACTGTTCAGAGGTTACGAGCAGTGATATAACAAATAATTCTTTGTATAATCTTTCAATTCTCTCTGGCAAAAAATTGTTTTTATTCAGTTACAGACTTGCTGCTCATACGATTTTTATTGCTTCACCCAGACATAAGATGTAAATGATCCCCGTACCTGACGTATATTTCGTGTGTATACCTGAGCATTGTGATAGATCGAAACACCTGTATAAGGCGGATTGTTTTCCACCTGGCTTGCTTCTTTTTGTTCATGGTGTATTATCATATCTAGTTAAAGGGTTTATAATTTCCCTCCTCACATTTTGATAGATGAGAGCGACTTGTCATCGTTTTATAATCACTGAATTTTAAATTCGATGGAAAAGATAAACAAGTAGCAATTCGGAGATATATTCCACCACAGTGTGTTAGAATTTATTTGTAATAAATATAAATACTGATGACTGCACAAGTGATTTCATAATTTCACTTCCAATCTATCAAAATGAATTCTCAATGCATAAATAGTGTTTTTAAGACTGCTGAAGTAACATTTGAATGTGTTCTTCTTTGAGCATGCAGTTTGTGTCTATAATGTGGTTAATTTTTCGGTGTACTAGCTAACTTAAGAGATCTCTACCTTGTCCTGTCTTGTTCTTTTTCTCGCCATTATTACCCAGCGTAGGAATATTTCCTGCAAGGTAACCTAGTGGGAAAAAAAAATATCACTTAAATTAATCAAATAGAAATCATGATTTTTTTCCCACAAGTAAAAAATTTTATTGCAGAATACCAGTACATCATTTAGTCCTAAAAGCCATTTTCTAAATAAAACAGACAATCCCTATTACATTTTATTTTTTACACACTTTTTTTATAGTTTGAAGAATTGATGCAGGTAAAATAAAACTCAATACATTCCATCCATTTATGGAAAGACACCCCACGAACCTTTTACATGATGGATCTATTGGTAAAAGATAAACACTGACATTACTATTAAAGTCAATTTTCAAGACCATAAAAACTCCCAGATAGGTTTTAGTCTATAGTGCTATTTTAGCACTCATTAATTCTGATGGATGTATACATTGCTTTTATAAGTCAAAACATGCATATAAAAGTCTCCTTTGATAAAATGCAGCATTTTTATTTCTGTCTTCTGTCATTTTCTATACTTTACAGGCACAGGTGTGTATTTAGCCCTGCCAATCTGCATCAGTAAAACACTTTAGTTTACTCTTTGGTCAGTGAATGGTCTTGGAGGAAACTTTCATCTGATATCAGCTTCCATAGAGTTTGTGTGATGAATAGTCCAGCTTTCTCACCTATATATGAATTAATGATGTTCCCTCTGATAACGGCTAAACTTGACTGTCGTTTAGCCTTTCTATCATTTGAAAAATTGATGAAGCACACACACCTTGCCTAATACTGGAGGCTAATGAATATCTCACTTCATTAGAGCTTTCAAAATGTGAAGATTATCCATTAGTCTATACCTTTTAGGTGTGAATTACTTAAATATTACTTATCATGAAAGTATTAATTAACAGATATGATTTTCTTAAACATAAATTAATCCAAGAGTGTGAATACAATGGCGCATTGCTGAAATGTTTAAAAAAAATTCCATTTATACATGTACATGTACAGGTAGCTAATGGACTGGTATAGCCAACTTCTTTGCTTTAGTATTCATTTTTTTCCTTGACAAAATATTATTTCACTTTAATCAGGTATTCACTGTATAAACAACTGCTATAAACATGTTTTACTGTATTTTCATATTTAATGGAACTTGAGTTTCAAATAGGTGTGCAATGTACTGCTCCTCCAGAAATAAATTTCTAACATATTTTTATGCAAGAATTCTAACTGTTACAGAATTGAGACATAAAGCAAGATGTAAGCGTTCCAGATGAGACGAGTAATTAACAACAAAGTCCATCATTCACCTCTTTGTTTCTGTCAGACTTATTTGCCACTAGCTCTCATGAAATTGTGTATGTTGAAGAATTTCTTTAAAGAATATTATACTTGTCTTTTCATTGCACTGTGACAAACTTATAAAATAACAATTAATCAATTTATAAAGATCCATGTTTCCATCATCAATTTTTTTTATAAACACATTTTTAAAGAAAAAAGTACATGGTTTACTGCATGAACACAGACAAATCATTCAAAAATAAACATTTGCCAGAGCACTTTACAAGAAAACATTTTGATTTATATTTGTTATAAAAAGGAAAGCAGATCTATTGAAATTTCATATCTGTCCTAAAGTATACAAGGGCTTAAGTTTTGGAAAAAAATACTTGAATGGAATCGTGGGATGAATTGATCTGAGAAGCAGCTTCCAAAAATATGAAATTTCATATTCATCTTAAAAGAGGGAGTCATGTTTAGTCTGCTGAATAGAAAGGAGACCTAGAATTAACCATTTAAAATTAACTGTGATTATTATTCCAACCTGAGAGAGGCCTTAATCCCCAGACCCAATAAAACTATGGAGGTCAGCCTGTACAACTTATATGCATCAATGTTATGGGAATTCTATTTCATAATGCCAAACGATTTTGTCCTTTCAGTTCAGTTTAAAATATTCATATTGCAGACCCTTCAACCAAAGGAAATACTAATGAATTCCGACACTTTTCTCCCTAGTTTCTCCAAAGGATTTAAGACTTTTATTACAAAGAATTCTCTCATCTGAAGAATACAAGAATAAAAAGCAAGCCCACACTTAAAGATTTTTTTTTCAGAAAGCTTGAGAGCACTCGAGTTGATTTACTGAGTTTTGATTTCTTTTGTTGCAAGTACCATTGCATACACATAAATAAAAGGTTCCTAGGACTCAAGTTCTTGCTAAGTGTTACATATATATACCTTGGTTTTGATATTTTCTTCTCAGCAGGAAAACAACAATGGCAATGACAACTACGAAGACAACGACAGCAACACAAAGTCCGATGATCATAATCAGAGTGTCATTGTTGTTGGACGTGTTTGTTGCTGAAAAATATGTAAGAAATATCAATATTATTTTCATTTAGACAAATTCCTATTTTTATTAGTTGAATATGTCTTAATTAATACAAATTCTGATTCATGCACCTTTAAGTTAAAAAGAAGAATAAATGTGTGAAAATTCTAATTTTTTTTTTTCAATTATTATTCAGCAGTTTTGAAAACTTTTTTTTCCAAGTAAAAGATATGTCATACAAATGTACGTATGCGACATGCCACATTTTACATATGTGCTGGGTGGTCCTGTACCGTGTAACAGATTTGCAGCTGGCTTGTAAAGTGGTCACATGACTGATGTAGACAAGACTAAGAAAGAGTAGATGTCTATTTTATGACCCACTAAAAAAGCCTCTTATTAGCTGTAATTACTTAATGGGACATGAAAGTTGTGTTTTTGTATTGTTCTAGATGGAAACACAACAACCATTATTCATCTCTGTCAAATCAAAACTTAACCACTCGCAATCCATCCAAACACTCTGCACTGTTATCAATGACATCTTATTTAACCAAATATTTTTTATTTTATTTTTTAATTGCAAAAAAATTGGGGGGGATTTAAACATTAAATTCTGGGAAACATTTAAGAAATTAGTTTGGGGTTTTATTTTAAAATTTATGCATAAATTTGTGCATAAAATTGTTTGACATCCACAGATTTATTTGAGATGGGTGATATAGATGTCATGTTTTCCTGAGATCACTTTACAGGGTGGGGGAAGTAGCAGGAAATGTTTGATTGCAGGCTTTTATCTAACCCCAAAAAATTCAAACAGACAAATCCATTAGTTTCTTAGACAACATGATATGATAAAACAATATATTTGAACAGGTGGGGGTAAAACAACTGTCTGGATTAACAAAAATCATTTTTATTTCTGATTTTTTTTTTCTCTAAGAAACTCAAATAAAAAGATATTTGAAAAATAGAAGAGTCAACAACATTTTATCTTAATTCTAGAGATTTTCTTGTTGAGTTTTATTTGATTTTGCAAAATCTGCAACATGTGACTTGAAATGAGGAACCAGACTGTTTATCTATGAAAAATCATACAAATGTGTTGTTTTTATACGGTTCCTTCCGATTTATGGACAAGATTAAAATATTTCTTGAATCTTTTCTTTGATATAATTCTTTCTTAATAAAGAAGAGAGGCAAGCCAACACATTGTTTTTCTCTAACAATTATCTGGACCTGTCATTTTGACAAGTTATAGCTTATAAAAGATTGACATTCCGATAGTTCTGCTCTGGGTTGTCTCCACTTGAATTATCTAATTTCTGCATTTTCTATTCTCAGCATTCACAGATGAAAAAGCATGTGAAAGAACAAACAGTTAATATATACAGAAGATTAGAGGAATGAAAAGATACATGCATGATCAGAGAGATCATTTTTCTTGGCTAATGATAAAGTGAAAAATTTGTCTCGGAAAATACATTTTTCTTATTTAGTTTTCTCTTCTGCCAAATCAATTTTCAACAATAAATCAAGCAATTTGTTTTATTTTATCAGGGAAAATATTTCAAACATAAAAATCCTTGAAATTCTAAAGACAGTAGAGTTGAAATTTGAAGATTACCTGGGTAGAAGAATTGATATATATGGCTCTTGATCCCTTAGATTATGTCACCTCTGATTTACCCTCTGTTGAAACATGCAGTTTTAAGATAATATAGCTCAAACAACAAAATATAATCTAAGGATTCTGATTTTTTACAGAAGAATATTGCTGACAATAGTAAACTATTTTGTACATAAAGTTTTTTGAATGACAAAATGCCTCATTACGACTCTTGACAGGTTAAGAGCAATGGTTCATCCTGGTGCCTTGCAAAAACAGGGATTCCAAAATAAAACTGTAAAAATTATATGTCATCTGCTGTCTCATTAATTAACATAAAAAGAGATGACAATTCACATCTCTGGAAGAATTTCCCAGCTAACATTCTTGGTATATCCCAGACCACCTGGCTGTTGCAGTAGACCAGAAAGTTTGGGATTGGGACTTACACAATTCTTGGATTTTAAATTACCAGAGAGGTTAGAAATGGGATTGCAATTAATGGTACTTGGATTTTACTAGAAAGATTGGGACTGGGATTTTTAGATGCATTAGATTTTACCAGAAAGGTTGGGGTTGGAATTTTAATGGTACTTGGATTTTATCACGGGCACTGGAAGTTAGTGTAAATATATAGTATGTGTATGTATAAAAATGTTTATACATACACATACTATATATTTACACTAACTTCCAGTGCCCGTGGATTTTATCAGAGAGGTTGGGGTTGGGATTTTTATACTTGGAAATTATCAGAAAGTTTAGGATTGGGATTTTTATGGTACCGAGTACTTTGGTTCTACCAGAAAAGTTGGGAGTGGGATTTTTTTAGTACTTGGATTTACTTGGATTTGACTGTTACCTTCTCTGGATGGTTCTTTCTGCCCCTCTGGATTTTGTCCAACAAATCCATGATCCAAGTCCTCTCTACCAATTCCTTGGCCTGTAAAGAGAAATTTATCATTACCTGTACTTTTTTCATACTGACAAGACAATAAATGGACAAACACTGGTTACTGTTTTTGCCACCTCTGCTAACAATATGCTGTCTGTCAAAAAACAAAGCAATGTAACATTATTAATCAACATATAAACATATGTACATGATGTATGAGCAAAACATTAATTTTCAGGAATTCTGCATATACAAGTAATGGCAGCAGATTCCATGCACAGCCATTGCCATAGCAATGCCAACCTTCAACCAGTCATATAAATGTTGAAGTCAAGCTGCTGCTAGAAACCCTCTGACCCTTTGCAATGTGGAGGACAAAACAAGCAGAAGAGTTGACATTTAATTCATCACAGGGCCATCAGACATGGTGGAAAATTGGTACCTTTAGCACAAGGGGTAATAAATATCGGTGTCACAGGACAGCAAATAATGACTCCCTCCAACTGACCAGATGGAAATGGAGGGAATGGACCATAACATATTGATGATTTATTGAGAGTTTTTATTCCCCAATCATGAAGTCATAAAAAAAGTTTACACTCAGATGAAGTGTTTATGAGTCAGAAATTGGAATTACAAGCAAGGTTCATTCAAGTTCAATTCACTATTTACTATTTCTCACAATTCTATTTTTCGTACATTTTTTTTAATTCTATGATTTTCAAAATATATGACTTCTAAAGCATAGAAGGGTAAATCTACCTATGTCTATAACAAGCTTCTAAAAATACAGGTCAACATGGGCAGAAGAGGTCATGTCAATTAAAAGATACTGCTAATCATCAGAACTAATCAAAACATGCAAAAAAGATTTGACTATACAGAATCAAGTGCTACAGAGAATCTATCAAAAAAGGCTGTAAAATTAATTTATATACTAAATAACAAAGTATTTGTCTTTATTTCTTGTACAACACATCCATTATAATAAAAAATATGGCCACACAGGAGGGTGGAATTCCTTCTTTGCCCAGGGGGTCCACTGGATCCCATAAATGTCAGTAAACTTTAACTACCTACATGGGTTTTCACTTTACAGAGCTAGCTTTTACATCTTGTGTGTAATAATGGGAGTCCTTCTGTCGTCAACATGTGCAACCAGCAATGTATAAAATGATGGACTAGTATACCATCGAAATCCCAAGTCTAGCCAGCAAAGGACATCCACATTGCAAAAAAAAAAGAACTAAAAACCTTGAACTATGATGGACATATTCTGTGCTAGAGAAAAACAGTTGTGATGTAAAGCCACACATAACCATTAATTAATCAACCTCCCTCATCCCAATCAACACTTTTTTTTTCATTAGCCCAGGGAATCTTTGTACCTTTGGGGACCTTGTTAATTCTTAGCTTCTCGTTACACCCGCACTGGTTTAGCATGCAATATACAAAATTAGTATTGATTTGTGGCTCTCTCCGATAGGTACTGTGTGCGAATTTAATATATATATTTTTCATTTTGCACCGATTTCTCTCGATCAGATATTTAAAACAGGTTAAAAATGTGACATGAAAAATGTCTCTGCTAATCTTGTTCCTGCAAAAATGGATTTGACAAGTTAGTTTTTTCTCTCTTTCCTTTGGAATTGACAAATTTTTCACATTTGCCCCTTATCAGATCCATTTACTTTAAAATGTGCATTAAAATTCCTGCTAAAATTTTTCTTCTCCAAATAGATTATACATACACATTGTGAAGTTAGTTCCGTTAAAAATTATATATTAGTTCTATGCACTTCCAATATCTTGGTCATGATCTGCATATCTGGATATTGAAATAAATCAAGCATTTTTATATTAGTTTCAAAGGTATATAAATAAATATGAATTATTTTGGAGTTAGAAGTTATCACACTGCATGCTGGGAAGGCTCGGACATGACCTCTCTTACCGTTGCCTGGACTCGCAGCGTCTGCAATTGTCGGATTAGTTGGGGAAGGACCGAATATCTCTATTCGTTTTCCTATAAACGATAAAAGAGGTTCATCATTTTTTAGCTATCTAAATTTCAACTGGAGTACCTTAATTGTAAGAAGTAAACACCGATATCTGTTTTCTGGTCTGATTATATTTTTTGTTTTTTCAAAGAGTAAAAGAAAGCTAATTAAAAGATATCATCCACAGAATATTTATTGCCACTGTAAGTATTTACTGTCAAAAAAAGGCTGGTGTACTATTAGATCTACATGTATCAGAAATTGCCTCTTTGTCAAGTACCGGTATTATTTAATGAATGAAAAATTGTCTTCTGTTGACCAATTTTTATCAACCAATATCTGTGATATAATCTTTCAACACAGTAAAGAAAAAAATATTCAGAGTGTGAAAGCTGTTAGGCTTTTTGGCTTCAAACTGTCAAAGAATGATTACCCATAATACCCGGAAAAAATTAAAACCTAATACTGCGATAAACTTGTTAATAAATCCTGCCTGCAGACTATTAAGTTAACAAATCAATGGGCTTTCTAGCTTTCATGTATTTTTCTCTCAGTTGGTCAGAATTAGTATTTACTGTGATGTTCCCGATTACCATATCTAAATATACTACACCTACCCACTGGAACAAGTAATGTAGGAACCTTTTATGAAAAGTCTAGCTGTGAAAACTTAATTAACAAAAATTCTTGTCAAAAATCATTCATTGATCAGGGAAAATTGTGCTGACATACTACTTTCAATATTTTTCCGCAACTGCTGTTCCTATTCATTTAAATACTATTTTTAACAATCACTTGCAGAGATATATTTATTATATATTTAACAAGCACTATACCATGACATATTTACTATTTTCAAAAGCTTCAATTACAAAATACGGTATCAACACCCAGCTTTATCGGAATTCCCTTGGGAATCACTGAAACCAAAACCATTCTGGTCAATTTGAAATTCAGAGATAAAAATTCTCTTTCTCAGCTTAATTAGAAACCTATCAGCCCCACATAGACAAGAAAATACATAAATGCCAAACTCATTTTTGCTGGAGGAGATTTCATCAAGTCAAGAAGGGGGTCTTTATCTCCCCCCAAACCTCCCTCGCTTCCAGGGGGAAAATTAAATTAGCAACAACATCACTAATTCAGCAAGTGCCTTAAGTTTTTTGGAAGGAGTTACCCCTATTTCTTAATTGCTCATCATCTTGTAACACTATCTATATGTTTCTTTGCCATCAAGAAGCTTTTTGCTAACAACAAAAAGGTTGGTACAGTTTTTATACCTGAACAGAACTATTTTTCCCTGGCATTCAACAACTAATAAAAATTTGCTTCAAGGAAATAATACCACGGGAGGTGATGTTCGGGGAGTTGAAAAACTAGAGAATTTAGATGGTTAATCTGTGCGAGAAATAAAACCTCTAATAACTCTAAAGATAAGTTTATTCATCATGAGTCAACTTTTTGTTAAAGAAAAAATTAAGGAAACCTTTCTAGATAAAGTAAATATACAAGTATTCAGGAATCAATTTTTTGAGACCTTCATTATGTAAGTAGATTCCAATACTTTACGCGGACCAAATCTTTGATTACTAATAAACATTGCAATATTGTATGCGGTATTTAATGATTTTCCACCGCATCCAGCCAGCAGGCAGCTGACATTAAAAAGACAAAAGGTTACAGCATGAAGAGTCACTGTCTCTTCCTGACACATCCTGTAATCAATTGAACGTCGATGGCCACGAAAAAAAGTTTTCCAATGGGAAATACACTTAAGGCATAAAGTACGGCATAAAACCAGTTACTTTCCACCGTTACAATACATTGTATCCTATAATTCAATACTTTTTTTTAAGTCAAGAAATTCATTACAAGAACTGAACAGCAATAGAAGGATGAAATTTTTTTGTTTGTTGGAAAGTCCCTCTCACCTCTGCAGAGTCCTCCAGTACAGTTCTCTGAATCTAGGTCATTCCCCCCACAATGTCTCCCCCCATTCTGTGCGGGAGGGTCATCACATGCTCTCCTCCTCAGGTGCTGACACTCAGGGCTGCAGGTTGACCATGAGGTCCAAACACTCCATTTTCCATCCACTGATTAAAAAAACAAACAGAATTCAAATGTTAAAGATTCATGTTCATCAGCATGATAATCTTGTATGCAAGCATGCAACAACAAATCGCAATTCTGCAGGTTTTTGATTTTGTAAAATTTCTGTTGAATTATAACCACAATTAGCTATATATCACAACATGATTTATTACATTCAAATAAGACTGAAAAAGCCATCAGTATCGAATAATTGTAGCTCAAAGAAAACAAAATATTCTCTAGAAAGTTGCATGTATCTAGAGAGTAATATGAAATAATTCATGCTGTGGAAATTGTTCACAACAGTCTAAAGAGAATGAAAACTCATTAGGGAACAAAAATCAGAGAAAAGTCAGACCTTTTTTTAAAGTGTGATACATGTACATAAATGTCAAACTACAAGAAAAAGGGACACTGGAGTTTGAATTGATCATAGATCTAATACCATCCTAAAAATGGTTATATACTATTCAAAATCCAGCTGATTGTTATTTGAAAGAGAAATGATTAAGCACATTTAGTATAAATATAAGCATGTGATCAAAGCACACTACTTTCTTACCTCCTCTTTCTGAAGTTAGCAGTTAAGGGGAGACAATGTAACAATTAAATGGTTGACATTAATGTGTTAATAACAATGATTTCTGATCTAATCACTACAGCTTGCATGCCATAAGAGAGAATCAATTAAATGGAAACTTTTTTTTATTAATTAAATTAACATGGAGCATAGAAATCATGGTTATTGAGTAACAAAAAACAACAATTTCATGTTAATCGAAATGCAAATAAAACAAGCTTTGCATGCGGAGCTACAAAACAGCAGTAAACGAATATAATTTTATGACTTTGATCTCAACGAAATCTCTTCAGATAAAACTATTAAGCAAGCTTTGCTAATTGTAACATGCTTTTTAGTTATTCACTTGATAATACTGAGAAGCATCATTCATTTTCAGCCTGACACGAAATCAATATAGTTACAAAAAATCCGATGCAATAAATTCTCAAACCCATGAAGCTGGACAATATTTTTTCGCGTTGTGCAGCGATAAGCACAGAGCATTAACACTGTCACCCTTAGCAAAAGGATAAAACAGTAACAAAACAGAACCGTTAATCTATCGGGGAAGCAAAGATTGGGTATGAATAAATTAATGAAGCATGATGCGGTTAGAATTCCAATTCTTGGAGGTTTTTCGCCTCCAGGAATATTCTTTGTGAATTCAAATGATTCAATGCAGAGATCATTCCGTAAGATTGCAGAAAATGTCATCAATATCGGCCAAATCAAGGTTAACTCCTTCAGCTTTCCAACAGCATTTAGCTTTATTTGATCAATTTATGTCTTTTGCATGGCAATAGATAGGTATAAAACAAAAGTTTAAGGGGGTAACTGATAAATACAATCATGTGCACTTTTCATAAAAAGCCAATTTTCAAAATCAGTCGGGGAAATTTATAACTTGGTCAATTATTTGAAGGAAAAAGATTCGAATGTTTGCCATTTTATTAAAAATGACAACTTGGACTTGAAATAAACATTTTGATTGAGGTTAATTTATTTCAGGAAGACCTTAATGGCTTAAGATTGAACTTAAGGCTAAAGTCTTCCTATCTTTCTTAGAATGCTCTATTTCACAATGGTCCTAACTTCATCAAATGGACCAAAGCCTGTGAGATAACCGCCACTTAAGGAAAATATGTCCCTACGACTTTTTAATGGCTTTACGTCTTATCCTGTGCTTGAAGCATGACTTAAAGCTTTTACACTGATCTTTATTAATATCGGGACTTTTTTCTCTAGCTTTTTTATTACTGATGGGACAAAATGATGTGTTCTAGTTGTCAATTGTTTCACTTCATGATGTAAATGGCTTGGTCTCATGCAAACTTTTTCTTAGTCATCACCCCCTTACGCTACAAGCCGTGAGAAAAACTTGCAGGATGAGGCAATGTTCCGATGGGGAAAAGGGGGCAATTACAAAGAATTACGGCCGGCTCCAAGACTATTTTTCTTCCTCCCAAAATCTGCATATGGTTCAATAAAGCCTTTTGCTCATTGGTTGTCAGATAATGTGGCAGCTTCATGGGCCATGCACCAATTATCTAAAGGAATCTAAACAACTGTGCAACTAATTCTCAGGAGCTTTTTTTATTTCGAATTTAAATTGCAAAAAAAAATAAATCTAGCCCAACTGCTACAGCAAATTAAGAAAAACATGCCATGATTATACCAAGCAATGTTGACACAAGTCACAAATTAAAGATCCCTCTTCCACAACTCTCTAAGTGAAAGTGTCATTGGTCATTTGTTCTATACACACCTGGACAGATGGAGCTGCAGGCATTGTAACTGGTGCTCTCCCCTTCACACTGTTTACCCCCATTGACCGGGGCTGGATTGGTACAGGATCGCATTCTCCGCTGTTCTCCTCGGCCACATTTAGCCGAGCACTCGGTCCACGAACTCCAAGAGGACCAGCTCCCATGACCTAAAATTCAAAAATTTCAATTTTAATTCATTAAAGTAGTTCATTATATACAGATATAGTAATAATTCTGAAGTTAAACAAATGCTATATTAATGTTCAAAGTTTCCATTTCCCCAAATCATATTACATGTATTTCTGATTCCGAAGTTGGTTGACCTTCACATGTATGACATACATGACTACATGTACTAGCTTAGTACATGTACTCCTCATTTTATGAGCAGCCTTGATGAGATAAGTAAAAGTTCTTTGGCCATGATGCTTCTATATTAGATTAGTGTGTAATTCAGGGAAACCAGTGCTGCATTTCTGTTTCAAGGTTCCATATACCCTTTCTACCTAACCATCTCAAAGCGGAAAAAGACTAGGTCAATTTAACTCAATTATTCTGCCAGACAACATCATACATTTCAGAAAGACTTCTCCCTCAGCTCAAAGGCTTTTTTACAGCCATTGAAGAGATACCAGTCCCAATTATACATCCCTGCAGCTGGCAATTAGTCCATATTTACAGACACAGAACACAGCTACTGCCACCTGAGTTATAACCTTTTCTTATCCATTCAAACTCCCGAAATTAAATCGCCATTTACTGGAGATAAAAATCTTAATTGAAAGATAATCTTTGAAAATCCATTTTTCTTTGATAATAAAGATGCAGGCTCGGCTGAATTTTAAGTAGGATATTAAGTTTGATCTGTGGTGCATTAATATAAATGCAGTGTTAATATGAATACATAATTTTGTGGTCTTTTTTGGAATTACGTATATTTTATTGTCCCTGTGAGGTTAGAGAGCCTATTTATATTCATGAGGATATCTTCATCATTTATCAATATAGTTTTTTTTTTACTTGAGGTCTTCATTATGAAATTACATTTTTCTTCCCTCCCTGTTTATGGGAAAATCATTCAGAGATTTGCCACTTTTCAATATCAATTCACTCCCAAGAATATTAATTACATATCATTTCTGATACAGGTATTATAGTGCATCATAATCTGAAAGCTTATACAAAAGCATGATTTTCTTTCAATATTATTTTTCTTTGGATAAAAATCAAAGTCTGTTTTCTTTACACCGAATGACATTGGTTCTTTTTAAAACTTTTATTTTTATTCAAAGAAATTGCTCTAAATATGGAATACGAAAAACATTTTAAGTCTTCAGCTTCAATCTTTACAATGCACATGGTGACCCGTCAATATTTCGATACAAACATTCCATTGAATCTGATTTGCATTCTTTTTGAGAGTGTTATGATGTAGTAGAATATGATGAATGGATGGCTTCCTATAAATTATACGGTATTGTTAGAGAAATGACATTCATTCTTACAACTTTATCATTTTAAAGAATTTTTAAAATTCATTTGGCAGCTTTTTATGATTTACTTGAAACCTTTTAAAAAGTTATTTTTTCCATTTTTTTTTCCAACCCTTCCCTCCATTCCAATGTAATACAGTACATCAAGGCAATTTCTCTACATCTCAAGGAATTCCTACACTGTCATTTTCCAAAAGTTAGCCAATGGGCCATAAGTAAAATTTTCAAAAATTCTATTTCTGACTATACAGCACTTGCTCGGTCTATGATTTCAATCAGAATTTCAACTTCTTGTGAACTTAACCCTGAAAGTTTACATTATCAAAAATTGTCTTAAAACACATTTCATATCTGTTCTAAAATGAAAGCCAAAGTGAAGGAAAATATTTATCTTTAGCTGTCAATATTTAGGCTTGGGCAGGAAACATTCATCACGACCTATTTTCTTCTAAGGTCAAAGGTTATCCTGCTGTTTCCCTGGCAGACCCCAAAACCGATATGATGAGAAGTCAATGAAAGAAGGAGTCAACAAATCAAATATTGCATGACAAGCTGGCAGAAGGAGTGTGGCAGATTTCAAAGAATATTTCATGGAAAGTAAACTGTATAAAATTTATTGTATTTGAAACCATGCAAGGTCAAATTATCTTTTCCTTTTTTAAAATGTTCATGTCAAAGAAAGTCGACAAGTAAGGCATCAATTATTTCATTTCATGCAGTGAAAAATCTTCACCTTCAAGTTCAACCCCAATTGGGCTGCAATCAAAATATTAATTTTCATCAAGAAATATGACCTTGACCCTTACCATAAACAATAAGTGGTGCCGATTCACTCAGCCTCTTGGCGACCAGGTTTCTGGCTCCACATGTGTAGTTGCCGCTATCAGTGAGGCGAGCCTGGTTTATGAGGAGGTTTCCTTCGCTAGAGATGATGAAGTTATCATCGTTCTTTACATTGATCTCAATATTGTCCTTCAACCAAAACACCTGGAAGAAGAAAAAGACAAAATATGCTAATTTTTTAAAGTATTATCATGATGTATCAAGATTTATTTACTTCTACTATCGATGTCTCATGATGTTTGAATTCAAATGTATCATTATTCAATATTACACCTGATTCAAAACTTATAATCTGACTCTGCCATGTTGAATGGCAGTATAAATGTCTATCCCTTAATCTTGAGATACAGGTGCATTTTATCTAAAGGTTTTGAGGCATCAAAATTTGCTTGTGTACAAATTGCTGTTGCAAACTTTTTTCCCCAATAATTCACTATAATATAACATCCATCTAAATCACTTCCTGTTTATTAGAAACCAATCCCCAGAGAGTTAAAAGCTTTCAAATTTATTTGAATTCACAGTGATTTAAAAAAAAAAAAATCTAATTTGCTTAAAAAACAAAACTGTAAAATGTCTTGAAGACCACTAAATAACTTTAAATCTTAAGAATTAAACATCAAATAAACAGAGGATTTTTTCAGAGCTATGTGGAAAAGAGAAATTTGACAGTGAGGTGGGTAATTTTTTAGCTAAAGAGGGTAATCATTGATCCTATTTTAAAGTTAATACAGCACAATGACCACAAATTGCTGTGAATGTTATCCCCCCAACATTAAAATTGTTGATGAATGGATAAAACTTAATGTTTAACTAAGGAACAAATGGCCTTAAAGAATGTCTGAAGGACCATCATGGATGTTAGCTGAGGTATCCAGGTGTAAAATTACAATACTCAACTGGCATATAGAACACAATATACCATAATTCTCAAAGACCCAAGACCCTGGTGAAAAAAAAGGCTTGATTTCATATCCAGTAATACAATCACCCCATTTCCATTTCTTGAATACCTCTCGGCCACCGTGTTTTGTTTAAAAAAAAATCTATCAGTCGATCTACGAAAAAAGGGGAGATCTAAACAACAGTTATGCACAAGTGACACTCGAATGAACCCAAACCTTTATGCTGAACATGTCAAATTTTTGACGAATTGACAAAAACGGTACAGTATTTCACGGAGGATACCCATCTGCATTTGGGTGGCA
Organism: Saccostrea cuccullata; assembly: GCF_032062105.1. Taxonomy (NCBI): domain Eukaryota; kingdom Metazoa; phylum Mollusca; class Bivalvia; order Ostreida; family Ostreidae; genus Saccostrea; species Saccostrea cuccullata. The sequence goes on along the minus strand of NW_026921547.1, from coordinate 122,817 downwards.
AGCGGGCGTCGGATTTTTACCACATTCAAAATCAGTGCCCCTCAAAGCACAAGTCTGTTTGTCACACAAAGGCAATGACAAGTTCCTCAGGTGTGATAAGTTAGGGGTGATACAAACCTTGATTACGGAACTGTTAGATAGGAAAATCCTGATGCCTGTCAACAAGGCTAATAACAGGTGTGGGGTAGTTAAGTGTTTTAACAGGTAAAAAATTATCCCAAAATATGCTGTTTTGATATTGACACTTTAAAAAGACACTGACAAGAGGTGAGGGATTATAAGCCTATATATATTTCAGGCTGTCAAGGAACTGCTGTGATCAAAAGTTTTATGTCATAGTGTTACTTTGGAATGACATTTGTTTGACAAAATGCAGCCATCTTTTCTTTTCAAACATGTTAACACTCCCTTGAAATTGACTTTCAAAAAATGACAAAACTTACTTCAATTCCATTTATTATATTTCATTTCAATAGTCTTATAGAATTTATTTTTTTTTCTATCAAAATATTGAAAAAAAAAAAGAAAACTGAAATTAAATTATAGTATACTTTGTCAACTCTAAATGCTTTTACAACACATAATTATCTAAGTATTACATAAAGGTTCTGACAGAAAATTAACTTCTGAATCATATTAAAGAACGTCATATTTTTGATAGCAATAACCTAATTTGCTTTTATTTAAAGAAAACTGTACAGTTAAATACAGCTTCCTCCAATTATTATATCACATCCATGAATACTTGCTGACAGTTTGGTTCCGTGGCAAAAAGATTTCAACAATATAAAAGCAATTATTTGGCAGAAATGATTGGGCAAGACTTCCGATTCATTGAAGTTAGACAAAAAGGCAGAATTTCTGGCCACCCATTTTTCTATAATTTACTTGTTGAACTGCATTATAAAATTGCTGCAGCCTTAAAACATTCAAATTCTTCAGAAATTTTAATATAACCACACAATTCTACAGGAGCCTCATTTCATGATTTAAATACAAATTTTATTAAGACCTCAAAAGCTGTAATTAAATGAATGAAATGTTAAAAGGCATTTATTGGTACACACATTCTTAACAATTGATGGCATGATTTAGGTTTCTTTCTTCCATAACCCAAGCTTGTTGTACAAGTTAAGCAATCAATTCAGTTCTCTCTCCCCCTCCTACCCTTTTTTATACACAGGAAAATACATGCTAGAAAGAAAGCCCTGTTTCTAAAACAATGCTCTGTAAACTTGATGCAAAAAGGGATTCGTAATCTTCTGCAAACATGGCAACAAGTTTGACATTGGCTTTGATCCACCGGAGACTTTATGTTGCGATACAGAGTTCTAAGGAAACCTTTCTCATAACTCAATTAATGGAGGCTTTTTAAGAAGTGTCTATTACGTAAACAGAATTTTAACATGTATGTGTATATCTGTGAGATTTTGACCATAAAAGCTCTTTTGTGCTCTCTGAACTAATCTGGTTAATTCGGAAATTTTGTCGGAACTGTATATACCTCAGCAGGTGTTTCAATAATAAAACTCCCCAGAAACTTGATGACAGGTGAAATTATATCTAAAAATGTGAAGAAAAAAAGCATTGTTTCCAAACCCTGGTGCATATGCTAATGCAAAACTTAATGCATAAAACCCATAAAACTCCCCGTGTAATGCAGATGGTAAGAGAGATATTCTGTAATTTATGTCAATTTTACCTACTTCACACTCAAAAATTTTCATAATTTTCCTTTTCCATTTGGCCTAATGTATTTTTTAAACTAAAAGATTATTAACACACACATAGTTATTGAATCTTTGGCTCTAAAAAATCCAGCAAAACTTTTTCCTATAGCACTTAATCTTTGAGTGAACTGGTTATTTGCTAGCATGCATGTGGTGCTTGTTGTCAAGCACTTTTTTGTATGGGATCAACATTCAGCAACATTCTATGCTCTCTGCTTTAGTCCCAGTTTTATCTGTCTATATGTACTTTAAGATATGAGTGGTCTTGCACAGGCAGTTACCACAATGTCTCAGAAACACAGGATAATCCAAAATCTTTTAAGTCAGACTTATTAAACCCATAATTCATCCAGTGAAGTTCTCTATCTCTCCTTTTTTCAACATTTTGGTGACAAAATATGACTTCTTCCTTATACCGTTACAAAATACTTTTTCAGTCAATCACTTCACTGAAAACATCCATTCATTGTGTGTTCGCTATAAGCAAGTTTTACTATATGTGTCTTTGATAGAAGCAGGTTTTACTGTATGTGTCTTTGACAGGAGCAGTTTTACTGTATGTGTCTTTGACAGAGGCAGGTTTTACTGTAGTTGTTGTTCATTGACCTACCTCTGGTAAAGGTTCCCCCAGGGGAGGTAAACAGGACAGTTCTGTATCTGTAGACACCTCAGCTCTGGTCAGCAATGGCTGTCTCTCAAATCTCTTCCTCAAAACTGAAAATAAAAGACAGATATAATTAATACAGAATCCTTAACTTACATAATGTCTTGACTATTCATATACTTATACCTATTTAGGACAATTCCAGTACTAGTGCTAGCTTAGAAAATTTTTAAGAATTAAAGCTGAAGCTCAGTTTTACAAAGAGATATCATTGAGCTTTAAAGTATCCCTTATTTTCTTAGAGGGTGATATGTACAAGAAAGACTGGGGAAGTGGGAGGAAATCTGCTTATATCTTTCTTCTGATGGTCCTGAACAAGGAAATCATCAGTTTCAAAAACTTCCAACAATGACAGACATAGCCCAAAAATAACACATGTAATGGGGAAGTTTGAGGTTTTTTGAAATATAAGGAGAATGTATGATCTCTTCTGCTATTTCTAAGATGTAGCAGTTGCTTTACAAATAAAACTACCTTTCATTTCAGCAGACATTTAGTGCTGTAGAGAGAAAATTAATTTAAAAGGGTTCATTGCAAAATTTGCACCTTGCTGTAAAGAAAGGCAGCAGAAAATAGATAGCAGCTCATTCAAATTGGAATGGTGGTAGTCTTTTTTTTTTTTGTATTTAAACAGGTGCGTGCAATAAAATTTTTGGTTGTAGAGAGAATGCACTTCAACTGTTTGAATTCAGTTCCAAATTACACCTAAGCAAACACTGAAACATACTGAACGTTACCTGTCGCATTGTCGTAAACTCATAAAACGATGCCAAGGTGAAAATTAAGTTCAACATCTTCTTGTGTAATGTAGTAATCGATTAGAATTTAATTTATAAGGGGGAGGGCTTTAAAATAACATTTTTTCATACAGAGATTCAATTATCCTACACCTAAGCATTCTTTGACAGGCCTTGTTTACACAAGGTTCTCTGTACTAACTGCAACAGAGTGCAAGTCACGAACAAGCACAAAATTATTTCTTGCCAAGGCAATACAACAGACAGTTAGTAACTTTTTTTTAACTTCAACTCCGAATATAATCACAACTATTTGTTTAGGACACATTTGCAAATGACTTTCCTCCGAATAGTCCATGATGATTTTCTTTTAAGGTCAAAATCACCAAAAGGAAAGGGTGCTTATGACACCCTTACACTACCAGGTTCTTTTTAAGATATTTTTTTTGAGTCAGTGATTAAGAAATAATTTCTTTTGACACACTGAGGGCCAATTACAAAATCAAACAGAAAAACATGAATAAGACATCTTGTATGAAATTTAAGGAAAATAGCATCTAAAGGGATGCTAAATGATGCATGGACACTGCAGATATTAAATTGAATTTTTGTCACATCAAAATTTGGTTGTAATTAGGGTATTTTGAACATTAAAGGTTATTCATTTCTTTTTCATTGCTGGTTCCACCCAGTTCATGAATGTCCCTTATTGTGTTGCTTTTTTGTGACTGCTTGTTGTATCAAGTTCACTGTAAATTTTTCACTTTAACGAGCACAGACTTTTTAAGAGTTTGGTTCTTGGAACCAATTGTAGCAATATTACGAATATTTTCTCTATTATTATCATCATATGTCATATTTGAATGCATTAAAGTGCATCATGGGCTGAGCATTCGGTGCATTTTAGAACTGTGATAATGGTCAGAAATAACAATTATCCAACAATACATGAATTCTGTGAGATTTTTAAAATATTTTTTTAATGAATTGTTTCCATATTTCAAATCAAGGTTTCAACAGCATGTGCTACTTGGAAAGAAAACTTTTAAACACTGAGTTTGGGCGTGAGACGAGGAAACAGACAGAATGGTTAAATGCAATCAGAGGTCACGGCAACACATCGCAGAGTAAACACTGTCATGTAATGAAGGACTTGCTCCTTGGCTAAATTGTTCCAATACACCAGCAGATCTTATTCAATGTATCCTATTATTGGATTTCAATCAAACTAGATTGAAAATCATTCTTCTTAATGAGGTTTATAGCAGATGCATTTATTCTGCTCCAGTGTGCCCTTTAAGATGCTATTTAAGCATATTTACCATTGATCAAGTTGCGATTTTGTGTCGTATTGATTAAATTGCTTGGTAAAATACCATGCATCCAACCGCGGAAGCAAAGCAAAAACAGTGCCATCTTTGGGTACATTAATTCAAGCAATTTTCTGCCATCTTTTACCGATCAATACACATAAACATCTGTGAATAAATGATTTTTTGGATCATTTTTCTCAAGAAAAACATTATTGGAATGTCACCTAAAGTCATTAGGGATCACGAATAATCCAGCCAAACATTTCAAAGTGTGACCAAAATCGACAGTAACACATTGGTGAAAGAGAGAAAATGACAGACCGGTAACGCGCTGGCACAATTACCATAAACGCTGTGTTATCAGTAACAGTCAACAATTACATGCAAATCGGGCACATAAATACACCCAGACCCCGGATATTCCATTTGACATTGTTTTTACCGTTTATAGTGATGGGCTTTTCTGGACTGGAATCAGCAAATATTGAACATGGGCACAAACATGACGGATCAAAGCCAATCCGATCTTTAGACATACTTCTTGTCTGGTTTATTTCAATTTGGTAACCACTAATGTCACTTGTCTTTGACGGAAAACAGGGGTAAAAATATGTCCTTCATGTGCTAACATTCATTTATCATTTTCATTCTATTTCTCCCCTCAGCCAAACAACTATTTTTCCATGTACCTTTCTGATAATTGCTTGTCATAAAACTGCTAACACTTTTTAATGTGTCTCTGGTAAAAGTACAGGCAGAACTGAAGATTTGTTACTGTAACATGTTATTGAAAAAACATGCAATAGATTGGAAAGGAGAAAGGGGGGTTGATTAATTATCAAACCCTAGAAGTCAAGGAACCCCCCAGATGCACCAAGTGTGCATTTGTTGCAAGCAACTCAAAAGTATGTGGAACACATAAATAATATTGGTGTTAATTGCTCAGTGGCTTATTGCAACAATGCTTTATATTATCAGCCATTCTGGGAAAGATATGATAGCAGTTGAGGTATATGGCTTCTCCTCCTGGTGGCATCAAAAGTTATCCATCAGTACAGAGACTTCAGATCTTGTAGTAACTGTCTTGTGTTCATCATATGGTACACCCTGCCTCAACAGATGTTCCCATACACTTCAGTACCTTCCTCACAAACTATCAATCCACCGAGCCACAAAGTTAACAAATAAACCACTGTTACAAATAGCTGGGTTCATGCTGTGCTTGTTCTTTTAGCCTAGGTAAAGAAACTAAATATAAGTTCCTGATCATCTACCTGCATTCTCTCCAAGTTCATGTTTTGAGTTCAAGAATTCTAGAAGTATGATTATTACCCTAATTGCTACAATATACCTTATGTTTGAATTTTCTGATCTTGTATACAAATAAGATTTGCATTTCCGATGAAAATTTTTGTTTGGAGATTGTGTTGTAAATCTGTACTCTGTCTCTTGAACAACAAAAAACATCCACTAGATATGTACAAGAGACCTTAAATGGCCATTACAAAAATCTTGCTATGATTTATGATTCATCAAAAAATTTAGAATGACATAATCAAGCCAATCAGAAAAAATAAGGCAGAACAGTGTCTCAGTACTGAAAGACTTCATAAATCAGTAGTGGCGGGAGTTACAGCATATGCAAGATTTCAGGGGATCCATTTGCTTTATTGTTGGATAAGAAAAACATGCTTGAGACATCTAGACAAATATTCTTCTGTCATCAAAAACAATGCATGATAATGCTGATGAATCCATGGAGTATATATAATACAGCTGCTAGAAAACTTATCTTTTCTCCATTTTCTGCATTGTTTGAGAGTCGTGCGTCTTCAGCTATGTCATGAATGTGAAATAGTTAAATGTAATGAAGTTTTTTCCTTGGAAGATGTCCATAGAAATTGTGTACTTTTATTAGCTTTACTATAGTATTAATTACCTAGTGAACTTCAAAGTACACTTTTAAAAAACCAAGTTTTTGAGAAGCTATTTGAAAGAAAAATAATAAACGATATCCAATTCATAGGCATATCAACAAACTACATGTAGTCATTGCATGAACTGGAACCATCATGCAGCTTCCTAACCAGATGACCATATGGCCAAGTTCAACCTATACAGAAACCCAAACAATTTGATGCTAGCATACTTGTTACTCATAAATTTTGACCAAAAGAGACTTTTTGGACATTTGTTTTTTCTTTCAGTGTCTGCTGCTGTACATCTTGAAACAGCATGTGTCAAAAACCTGCTTTTTTTGTCTTCTCGTTGGCATATTTAGCATTTTTTAAAGGGGGCAAAGATGAAAGAAGAAAAACAGATATAATCTGAACAAAATCCCCCCAGAAACATATACAGCATTTGATGGTCAAAGAAAACCATGTGCCAACAATCATCTCTCTGATTCCGTGATTTAAAATGAATTTTAAACATCTTGGTGATTCAGATCAAGTTAGTTGCTAGGATACACAAAGTAGACAAAATCTTCTGGCATCTGCTGTGGGATTACCCGATAATTAAAAAATCACCCATAATGCTTAGTTAATAATCTCACAGCAGGATTTGAAAAACATAAATTACAATACCCCATACTGAAGTTTATCTAAAAATTCAATAGCTGTAACTGCCTGCAAATTGAAAACATTGTTACGATAATTCAAGAATGAACTATTCCCTAACCAGACCAATATGTTTTATTGGAAAAGGTGGCTTTCAACTTACAGAAATTTTATGCTTTCCCTGACAATGATTTATATTCATACTTCACTGGGGACTTACATCACCTTAATAGAGAAGTTAGAAAAATGTTTCAACACTTCTATGACTGTTCCCAGTTCAGAGAAGTTACAAAAAGTTTTATGAGCTGCAAGTCGTAAAAATGGCAATGTGTAATGAAAGAAAGCTTGGAATAACTCTTTTGCTCTAGTAATTGAGTTTTTTTTCTGAGGTTAATATATACATGAAACTCCTTTCAGTAAAGCCTCCCAAATGTTATGATGGTGACTCCCTATCAGTTCAAAAACATCATCAATTTTAATCCAACTCTGCCTATATAGTCACAAAAAAAGAAACTGAAGATAATTGTTTCCTCACAAGTCCTTTGTTTCAAAAACTCCAGTGTTGACAAAGAAGGAGTGAATGGGTACAGGCAATCCATCATTTGTGTGGTCAAATGAGTTGAGGCCATGTCAACAGACCTCAAGTGGTGACAAAGTCCCCCCACTTCAATCACTGTCCTCCTCTCCCAGTCACCAATCCATCATTTCAAATTGACAGTTTACATGCACAACTTTTTAATTTTTTACAAGTAAGGCTTGCCATAACAACAGTGCACTTATGTTTAATTTGTCAAACTCATTTTGTTTGTTTTCTCCATATAACGCTTATTGTTATCTTACGTCATAATGGTCATAATGAAAAGTATTCGTGGATCCATTGAAGTCACTTTCCTATAATTTATGTTGCTGATGGATTGGAATGTGAAATGTATTAAATGTATCTGTAACTAAAAAGAAGTGACAAATATATAATTACAGTGTAACCTGAGTATAGTGAACAAAGAAATGGAAAACTCGTGCAGACAATGGAGTCATGACTGTTTTCATCCAGAAGTAGAAAATAATGAAATCCCCTTCTCATAATGAAATACTGATACAAGAATGTCACTGGCATTTACCTAAATACACAGTGTTTTTCTGTATTGATGAATCTGCATTTCAAAGGCACCAGAAGTTAAGGCACAAGGGATTAACCAATCATGTTTCAATAATCTATGACACTACTGCACTCCATTGTTTACATTTTTTAACCACACCTGTTCTGAGGAAGCAGAAATAACCCTTCTTCTGAGCTAATCTTAACATTTTGTTTATAAATAAGCATTTATCACTCCATCAAAATTCGCATCAATCAAGAATATGTTATCACATTTGATCATATTACTTTCAAAAATGTTATCCATCCCCCGATAGAGGGGAGATAACCTATAACTTAAACTTGGAGGTTTATCAAGCAAATTTCAAATCAATTTCTCAGCAGGATTAAAGTAAACCTCTTAAATGTGTGTGCACAGTCTTATTGAAATCAATTTCTTTCTGGCCTGCTGAGAGAAGAAACACCCCCACAGCATGGCATAGTTCACCCAGGAACATTTCATCAAATGTCTGCACACTTCCCCATTTAAGCCTGCATAAAGTGATTGAGCTGGTTTACATTACAGAAAATCGTGCCATTAATCCCCCCTCACAGGCTGGTGGGGGTTTATTTTTATTTGGGGAAAATAATTAGGGGGACTTCTGATTGCTGTCCTTGTGGCTTTATGGTTAATTTTCTTTTCCCAGAAGCAGGTGTTTTCTATAATTTCATTGGTTGGACATATTACAGAATTAATCCTGATGAGAATAGTATCTTATTATGCATTTTGTAATGATAATATGGAGAGATACTTTACAAATCATCAAATTATCTGCAATTTGAAATGAACTCTTGCATGTATTTTCAATTTTCAAAATAAAAATAAATATAATGTGAGTATTTTGCAATTTTAACTGAATTTCCAAAAATTTAAGTTAATTATATTATCCAATTTGTAATTTAATAGTTTTAAGAAATTTACAAGCAGATAATTTGATGTAATATCCAAGTTATCCAAGTTCTCTTTAAAATATGCTTTGCATTAACTCTTTCAAACTTACATGCAATTTTAATGGTGCCCTTTTTACTCTTGACTCCACCCAATCCATTAGTCCCACTGAGGGTGTTGTAGGCGAAACATTCACACCAGAAATCTCCCCCAAAGTATTCATCCACATCATCTCTCTCCACCAGGACAATGGCGGATAAAATCTTTATGCTCTTTGCCTGATCCACTATGTTTTCCATTCTAGTTGGTTCCAACCACTCTCCAGCGCAGCGGAAATTGATGCGGACTGCATTGATGGCTTTGCATGAGACCTCTGCGGGCTTGTTCCGAACTACATAATCCACTTCCTTGGGGTGTTCTACAAATGCCGGGATGTCCTGAAAGCGACTCTTTCCAAGAGATGCAGCATCAGAGGAAAAATCTGCAAAAGATAATATATTGTCTATAAATTTTAATTCTTGATATAGAGATTTTTTTGAAAAATGGTTGATCAGTTTTAAGTGATAGAAATTTTTAAAAGTTTATTACAAGCTTTCTTTTCATTTAATTGAAATATACGTGGCTTCCATTCGATACATTTCAAGAAATATGATTAAGGCAAGGTATTCACTACGACTTAGTTTGTCATAAATAAGTTTGACTGTATTTACTGGAAAAACAAAGACAAAGGAAACAATTTTCAGGAATCAGAGAAACCATCAGTGAGATCTTAAGCCTCTTGTTAACCAAGTGTGTTGAATGAATACAAGTTCTTGATGAGAACCTATTGTCTACGGAGGAACATCTTAATCAACAGAATGTTTACATACATCAAATGCAATCTGTCATTGGACCCAGCAATGCATTTTCCACCCTGCCCATAATAACTAACACAACTCTATAGTTTTCAAGTCATGAAAATATGATGATGAGAGATGCAGAACCGTGTTCTTCTCATGGGCAAAATAAATATAATCACCATCATCTTAGCTAAAAGCGCTTCCATCAACCTGCTCTGTTCATACCATTGATAAACTGGCTACTTTACTTTCATTCTATAACTAATGTTCCAAGTCATCCCTTAAAACATGTAATCAAGATAAATGGAAGAATTGAAGTTGGAAGAGATATTAGCTAGCAAGAATAGAGATATTTCTTTAAAACCCAATTCTCATATCTTTCTCCAATTTCAAAGAATGCCTTTGACTAAGAAAATGAAAAAGAATGTGGGTCACTGCACTAAATATTTTTTCGCAGTTCATGCTCATCAAATTGGCAAGCTTCAAACAGTGTCTTCTCATGCACACAATGTTTGTTTTCATTTGTTTTGCTTATTTAACAATCAATGAGAAATTACTGCAGCTGTTGGTGTGCATGTTTCCAAGCAAAAGAACTCCTCAACCTTTTCCAAGTGAAGACCAAAGCTCTCGATCAGACAACAAGAAATAGCTGGTGCTCACTCAGATTTGCAGAAGTAAACCCATGGGTTTTTCTATGTATTGTTGTTTACATTGATGGTTAAAGATACACCCCGAGTTTTAATTTTAGACAGGCTTGATGTCATACATCAAGTCCTCCCCTCAGAATTTAAATCCCTACTAATCCCTAATCCATCACTTCTACTTCCTGCAAAAGCCGAAAAAAAAATGAGTTTCCAAAGAGAAAGTTTGTCTTTTGTTTGATTTTCAGATAAGCAAACACTGCAGGTACATGCAGTATGTCTCAGTTTCTATAGGAATACCTTGGCCATGCATCTTTGTGAAAATAATCTATTGCTTGTCTGTACATAAATCACAGCGTCATTTCTTAGGTAGAATTTGTTGCCCGCTTTTTATTCTGTTCTATCGTTACATCTAAGCTTCAAATATATTTTGCAAAGTTTCTCATGAAACATGAAAGAGCATTTTTTTTGGTTGAAAGAAATGAAACCTGTTTTTTTTTTTTTGTGTGTGAATCAAAACAATTAAAGTTCAATATTCCGTTCTTTGATTTTAGTCAATTGCGCACCTCATTTATGTGTTTTAATATGTCTGGAAGACTCTTTGAAGGGACTGCAATATTGAGAGATTTATAAAATTTATGGACTTGAAATTTTTTTACTCTCTTTTGTTTAAGGTAATTTTCAAGCACCTGTTAATTGAATCACTTTTAAAATTTTAAAATTTCTGTTTTAACACATGGCTGTTAAAACACAAAACATTTTGATTTCAAATGCTTTTATTGGCTCCTAGTTTATTTGATGTCAGGCTAATATTGCGTTTTAAAAGATGTCCGTAATATATGTCTAGAGTAAATGCTTCAGTCTACCTTCTTCTGAGTCAGATTTGAACAATGCACATCAATCAATCAGATTCAGGTAAATTTTCAATACTCAGCTCTAAAGATAAATCATTCTGGTGGTTACAAATGCTCCCCAAGGATTGTAGAAGAGTACAGATTTTTATGGGAACTTTATGAAGTGCCATGTGGTGTTTATAGAACACACCATTTGTGATTTCCCGCAAAATTAAAACAGGCTTGACCAGTAGCTATCTCTTCACATCCAACATGTTCATAAAACTTTTAATAGCTAGGGGACCTTAACACCCATTCTCAATATAAGGGCACAAATGCCTCTCTGATTTTTAAAAAAATGAAGTTCAAGAAAACAATTTTTCTATCAATTACCTTTGAAAGAAAGTATCTGATGATTTTGTTTCCAGATTTTTTTTCATCAAATTATAATACATGGAATAATGACAAGACGATAAAGCAGAGGGTGATTTTCTTCAGAAATGTAGCTTGAAATGTACGTTACTCTTTCTTCAATGTCCAAAAAGATATGTAAAAAAAAATGTAGTCATTAAAATCACAATTGGAATAGCTCATCTTAACACCAGCACATCCTACCAACTCTGTCAGCAACATATTTTCTCGGCAAACGAACGTGCGTTTGATTTTTCCTTTCAAAAAACAAGGGTTACTTTTTGATCCAGATGTATAAAAACATTTTTTAAATATATGCTTTAAATTCTTCTCTCTGTTTTGTTTAGAGCGATCAGTTTGGAATCTTGTCATTTTTTATAGATACTGGAACCTAACATGTACATGTAGAAAAATTCTATTTTGTAGTTACTATCTTTTTTAACATATATCCATGCCGATTTAGAAAACTACGTAAATGTAACGTACATTTCAACATATATTTCTGTTTAATAAAAAGCTTAAAATTCATCTAAAAATTCATTGTTTTGATTAAGTTTATTAAAAAAAAGATTCTCTATGTAATCACATTGTGTTATATGTCTCAAACACCACTATAAAGATACGATTGCCTCAGAATATGAGTAGGTAACGTACATTTCAAGCTTGTAATATGTAAATTAGTAATAAGAAAATTTTGAAAAAAAAGCAATTATTGACATAAAATTCATTTCAATGAAGCGTTTTAAGGCAGTAATATAAGAAATCATAATGTAACAAACGAGGTTATTTGTCATTAACTACATGAATGTCACGTCACTTCGGTAACGTTCATTTCACATATTATTGGAGAGTCCCCTCCACCTCAGTTCATTACCATTCTTTTGTGCTGTTTCGCTGAAATTGACACCGGTCGTAGCCTAGTTACTTCTATCTGTGTGCAAGGGTACAGACAAAAAATATAAGAGTCAGACGTATTTTGCTATGATCTAACATATGCTCGTGTTTGGCCATGGAAACTGAACATAAATCTATTCCGAATATATCCATCGACAGTATGTTAACAATTTCATTTAATATGTTGCAACATCGTTTTTCAAAACACAAACATACGTGCTTTTCAGCAGATCTGGAAAAATATAACCCAAAATGCAATGATTCAAACAAAACTGAGTATTGTGTGCCTTTCAGTATTTGAAAGGTACGTGACCGTCCTGTGTTCTGGGTTTAGGCCTATTTGTTTCTTTTTTTCAATTGTTTCTTTTTTTTACCAATTATAAGCCTATGCATACCTTGTTTAAATTATCAACAACAATTAAATTATAATATTGACGAAAAGTCGCATATTAAAAGTAAACAAACTGCAATAAGGTTGCCAAAGATGAATTTAAGACACTTAGAAATAAATTTTCTAGCATGTGGTAACAGTCTAAAACATTTACGAGGATTGGGGGTGCATTTAGATGGATTTATGTGGCCAGTTGTCAAATGGATTGTAACGATAATTTTGTTTCGCTCGTGTAAACGCAATTCATTGACTAAATTTAAAAAAAATGTCAGTTAGAAATACGTGAAATGTACGTTACCATACGTAACGTACATTTCAAATATAAAAATCAATTCTCTTCCACAAGCATACGTTAGACACGCAATATATTGATACTATTTGAACTTGCATATCATAAGAAATGCATCATACAGGTTTCGTATTCAGAAATATATACCAGGTATCAAAATTATTTTACATGTAATTGACCTTAATATATTTTTTTTCCTCAGCAGAAACGTTTCTTTTCATTAATTTTGGGATTTAGCCGACCTCCAACCTTTGAAACTTTCCTTTGTGTACACATTCGACTGTGTGAAAGTATGAGAATACATGAAAATTCGTGCGAGATTCACTTAATTCGAATTTCATGGTAACGTACATTTCAGTAACGTACATTTCAAATGATAACTTTTCATGTAAAAAATAATTTTTAATTGTGTTAATCAAATCGTCTTTGCCAGTTTACAGGGTACAAGGGGTTGCTTATTCAGAGTCGTCTCATACTTCCTTCTTAATATATATTCTTAATGGAAAAATATAGGTAACGTACATTTCTTTCTTATCTCTACGATTGAAAATGTCTTTCATTCCGTAAACATATTTTAAAAAGTTGCTCAAATTGTTCAATTTCATGTTACATTATCTAAGTAGGAGTAATTAATCTATTGAAATCTCAAATTTAGCCCATCAATTAGTAAAGGAGAACAAAACGATCAGGTGTATAATCTTTGTGTTTGCTTTTAATGTGGTTGAAATAAAATTAAGCGACAGGGACATTGCACAATAAAAATTATTTATTATCACAAAGAAAATGTATTTATTGTTATGAAAAGAAATATATATGATACAAGGTTTAACTTATCAGAAAATTTTTACTTAAGAATCAAAACTATATATTACACAGAGGGGATTCAGAATAATATTTGCCTCGGCGACAGTAACGTACATTTCAAATAGGCTACTATATTTGAATTTGGAACTCCTTAAATACCCTTTCAGATCGATAATTATATGAATTCTTATTCATTGTTATATGATTATTTATAATGTTGATTTAAAAATTACATCAGTGGTATTTCTTTTAAATGAAAATGAGGCTACATTATTTGAGCCCTTATATTGAGAATGGGTGTTAAGCCACAGTGATGACTAACAAAATTTCAGTCAATTTTCAAAACTATTTTCTTTATAAAAAACAATTTGAAATATCTGCTAATTCATTGAATTAATCATTTACATGACATCATTTATCCTATATATATTAAAAAATAAAGCATTTGAATATATGTAAAGTATTCCCATTAGGTGATACATGTTTTTGCATTATCATCCAGAGTATTTATTTTTGAAGCACAAGAATTAAGACTTGCTTTTGAGTGATTGCTTATTTACTTGTATAATACTCTCTGGGAATCTGTTTGTTTGTCTTTGGTTCATTCTCAGCTCGTCTGAACCACCAAAAAATAAGCCAAGGGTGTAGTTTTTGGGTTTCAGCTGGTTTACATGGCCTACAACCTGTATACATTTCTTTTTTTCTGTAATCAAACTATGTGTTCTCTCATTGCAATTTGTAAAAAAAAAAAACAGCAACAACAAAGAAACAACCACAAAGAAAGGACCAAATTCCAATCATGCTGAAACTGAGGCACTTATTTGACCTCTTATTCCAGCAATCAGATTGTTCAAATTATAAATTCAGGAAGAAAGACACCCCAATTTGACCTTCCAATATCATACAGATGATAAATATAAGTTAGAATATTAACGGATATATGGTTCCCCTGACAAATCCTGAAAATTGAGCGACCTTAGCAAAAACCATCGGAGAGTTCACACTTTGATGAATGGTTCTGCCAATAGCCCATGTATGAGACCCATCTATCATGAAAATGAAAAAGCCAACAATATGCTACGAAGGAAAAGGTCTGCAGAACCTTAATCAATCAAGTGTTTTTAGATAATAAGGAAAATTTTACACACTTCTCTCTGTCAATAAATGGGCAATAATTCCATATAATTTAATTCTTACATTTATACCCACTTTTATCCATTAATTTTTATGGTTTTTGATTAGATTCTCCAGTCCCTGGAGATTCTGAGGGGAGAGCCACCTTAATAGCAAGTCACTAAAGAGTTGCCATGATACTGTTATCCAAATTATATCTCCAGTTTCTTTCTGAATGCTAATACATGTCTTGGATTATGATACATGCTTTATTACAAAATAAATTGACAGATTATTTTGTTTCCTTCTCTAAATGAGAAAAGATGCTCAAATCGTAGCTGAATTTTTAAAAGAGAATTTTGACAGAAAGGGAGGTAATTGTGATCTATATTCAACCAGCAGACCATTATGTTTACTAAGAAAATATTATCATTGTAATAGACCTGGGATCTGTTTACTCTTCAGCTTCTATGTTAAAGTTGTTTGATGAAACTATATACACATGTAATTTTGTTTTTAAACGCCACAAATTGTTAGATTTAAAAGTCATTGCACTTGCTCAATACACGAGTAAGGGTTCAAGCCAGCTATCTGTGCTCTCTTAGAAGATAGGGTTTATATCAACATAATTCACATAATAGACAAACATTTCTGCTATAAGCTCCTCCTTGGATTTTCCTTTGATCATGTCTCTAGGTTAACATTGAGAAAGTTTGAAAAGTCATTAACTAGTCCTCATGCCCCCATTCTAATGCTCTCTCTCTCTCTCTCTCAGCCCTAATTTTAATGCTCTCTCTCTCTCTCTCTCTCTCATTGGGGTAAGGGTAAAGGTAAAATATTTTTGAAACAAGAACAAACTACCCCTTGACATGCAACAGTTCCATTTTCTATCCATATCAGTTTTCCCTTTACAGAAAGGATGTCCTTGATGCCATTCAACCACCTGTTCCATAATTATATTTCATTCCAGTTTAAACTTCACCCATTTAATGTTAATATCCCATAAAGAGAAGCATAAATTCTGATTTTATCAAGATACAAATTCTAAATTTGCCATTGTTCACCTTTGTTCCTGTTGCACTTCAAAAAGGCCCCCAGATTTTTACTGCCCCAGATGTTGAAAGGTAAAGGCATTTACAATAAGACAGAAGTTACAGACCTTGTGACTGGACCTTTAGCATGTCTACACCAGTAGGTAAATTATCTTATTTATTAGGGAACTGTCCACTCATAATTGTATGACAAGCAAGGAAATCCATTTAAATTATTTATTGTGGTCCTCCACCGTGTCTTGACCTACCCTGGAGAGCGCCATTGTCACTCAAAAGATTTACATCAGTTGCATAATTTACTTTCTGCTTAAAAATTTCCCAGCATTGTTGAAATTGTCAGATTTATATATACTGATACATTCACTGATCAAGAAGAATTTAGAGTGCAAGTACAGAAAAAGAGTACAGTGCAAAAAAATTATCTTATTATCATCTAGCTGACATACTTCTATTGTACAGCATTCTAAATCTAATTTCGATTGCACTTTTGATGAAAGAATTTTTTTTTCGGAAGGTACAATTTTTAGAATATCCGAAAGATCCTATTAACCATGTCTAAGTTAATTTCATTTAATAATTTTTAAATGGCATCTGTAAACGTCATTTCTGTTCACAAAAAAAGACCATACTGTGCAATGACCACTTGACAAGAATTACCTCCTTGTCAAGTATCATCAAAATCGATGAATTAAATACACATTTCCTGAAGGATTCTATTTGCGCGTGGTTCTTTTTGTGGAAACTCTGAGGCTTAAACTGTAATGTCAATAATTATTCTGCATTAACAAGCCCTCTCCAGGCTGATTTTTTGTCAAGAAAAGTGAACAGAGTTATAATAATTTCAATGAAATATGATACACAACAAATATCCAATATTTACCAATATGTCATCTTGATTCATGAGTTAACTTTGATGCATTTCCAATAGGAATTTTTTTCGCACATTTAATTTACCGCTAATCATTCTCTGCGACAGAAAAAATAAGACAAAAAGGAAATAAAACAAAGTCTATCTCTGCAATCTTCTCAGTTTTCCACATTTTTTTCTCTCTGTGGGATGCACTCATGGATAGGAGAGTTTGCATGATGCTGGGTAATTCGATGAGATTTGTCGAGCGAGAGTGAATCAGTGTACACTAGGATCTTTGACAACTAACATGATTTTCTGATCCAGATATTGTGTATAAAATACCACCTGTTTTATCATGAAATCTTCCCAAATTTCACCATTATAAAGCCATTTCAATCAAATCATGTGCATGGTTAAAATACCGAAAAAACAGAATGAATTGTAGGGGTCTGCTGTGGTTAAAATTATAATATCTAATTTCTGTAATATTTTCTGCGAATCAAAAAGCACACACAAATTTACATTCTTATATGTTTTGAAGATCTGTATCAGTTTATCAGCAGTTTGCCAAGAATGCTTTAAATAGTCCAGAAGTACAAGAAAAAACCACCGACATCGACAAGGCAGAGAGAAACATGCATAGGGGACTAAACACAATGACTAGACTGGTTACTGTAATTTCTTTAACTCAAAGTTTTTTTTAAACTTGTGATTTAGGGAAAACAATGACAAGTTTAAAATGTGGTTTATAGAAATATAAAGTTTATACTTGTACGAAAAATAACTGATGGTTATCTTACATTGTATATTATGTTTCTCCATTGACGGTTTTCAATGCACTGTATGCGGAATTCTTAGCCTTTAACCAACCCTGCCATGCATTTGTAACTTGTTCTTTTGTTTTTCTGATGGAAGGTTGACAAGGTCTTTTGTCTCTTCTAGATTCTATAGCTTAGCCATTGCAAGAAAGGGTATATACAAAAAGTCAGCAAGTCATAGTTTTAAGAAAAAATATGACCCCTCTCAAATGACTTTACGAAAACAATCATTGAATAACAAGATGATTTTAACGTCTGATAAGGTCATTCTTAATTGAATTTTTTCTTCATCAAGTTTGTTGAGAAAAAAATATTTTTGAAAGGTTCATTGTTGATCAAATTTCCACTCTTGATACACAAAGTAGGACACAAAGTTAGGTGGATTACCATTTATTTTTTAAAAAAAAAAACTAGATACTTGTAGGGATAACAGATCTTTCAAACAACGGAAGTTGACAGCCTTATAAATCAACACCGTATCTAGATTCTGAAGATATTTGCACCTTATTCTTTCTATCAAATAGTGTAATTTTACAAGTTCTACTTGCGGTCAAACACCTGCAAAAATCTGCCGAGATCTTAAACAATACAAAGCCGGCGTATTTAATCTATCAATGCATAAAGCCACCAAAGTTGTTTTGAAACACTGAGTACCTATCAAGACATTTTAAGGGGACTACATGATCTAGCTTTTACGGGACAAAGTATTTAGCAATAAAAGTGACTGCAAAATGTTTTAGCATCAAATGAATTAAGATGCCTCTTTAGATGGACAATCCTGGGTAATTCTGCATCAAAAGAGAACAGAATCCATATTTTTTTATTTTACAAGTATAAAATGCTTAAGCAAATCCTGGGATGTACTTAAAACTGTGTTTATAATGTACTTCTGGGATCACTTAGTAGTCAGATAAGTAATTTAAGATTCCGATCAGAGCACATCTAATGGAAAATAATTACACACACCCCCATTCAATTCAGTTTTATTGTACAGTTTTTCCTAGAATGGGAATAAAATGTAAATCGGGGTCCATGTATCTACTTGAATCTTTTGCCAATTAAAACATTTAATGCGATTGGGGAATTGATCACTAATGGGAAATCTTGATTATACAAACAATTTACACTCCAATGCAGAATCTAACCTACAGTTTTTTCAAAGATTGAAAAACAATTTTAAAAATCTATAAAAATCCTTTCTGTAGACATTACAGTTTTCCACCCCATTACTTTTCTCTTCATTACTTCAATTTTCCCCCCATCCCAAACTATTTTGACAGAACTGAGTTCTGATTCATAATCCTACACAGTAATTACTTGGCAATCCTTAACACAAGAGTTACCATATTCTTTCATAATTTTGGCCTTCAAACCTTACAAAGACCAGTGTCACAGCTAATATAACTTTTCAAACATTTTTGACACCCATTTCCAGAAGAGATGTGCCAGATTCGCAAATTGCACTTGGGTAGACTTCAGCAAACAAGATATTTTTGCTGGCCCCCACTAAAATTCGTTTCCTATAAAAACTGATAATGTGATAAGTATCCATCATGATTAAGTGCAGATAGGATTAGTGTCATGTAAAAATTGGGTCTTAATTATCCATAAAACACTAGCAAATACAATAGCCCGTTATCTGGTCACTATCTGACTATACACACCTGGGTTACACATTGGGGGTACCGTTACCAGAACCTGACCCCCTGACAAGGATTCTATACTGAGGGAGGTCCCGATTCTCCGTTATCAGCTTAATCACAGGTTTAAATCATTAATTAAATGAATTGAATTAATTAAGAGATAAAGAATGGGTTAAATTCTTGAACACAACCATGGTTCAATGGCATAGTATCAATTCATTTTTTTTTTTTGTAATATGAAGGAAAAAACTAAGGGTATTATCTTTCATTCTTGTAAAAGTGATAAATTTTCAGTCAGCTCATTTGCCCTGAAGATGGCATTACTATCACAATTCCAACCAATATTTGTTGTTCAAGAACTTTAAAATGCTGAAAATACACATGCATAAAATTCTTTGGAAAGACTTTAGCAGAAGAGTTAAACTATAAAATTATTTTAAATAAGTAAATCTAGCAAAATTCTTTTATTATAAAATTCTCATCACAAAGAAATGAAAAGTTTATTTTTTCATGTTTACAAGTTATCTCCCCTCTTAAAAAATATTTTTCATCAGGAAGTGAATGAAGTATTGGGCTATTGACCTTGTGCAACAACTTGAATTATCTCCCCTTACAAAGTTTAGAAAAGATAAAGATGGAACTGCATTCCATCTGCTACTTCAGTTGAATGTTACAACCAACGGGGTGCCTTGTTACAACAAACTGATCTGTTTACCTTGATCATTTATTGTTAAAGAAAACTCCCGATAAGAGAGAGATTTGTAATTTATAGATTGCTAGCAAAATATGTAAGTTAAAAAAAATAGCCTCTTGAACAAACTAGCTGATTCATACACCCATTCAGATATAGTAAAGTGAACTTGATTATCTACTTTCCATATAAATTCCCCCCAACTGGAAATAACACAATTTTGTCTTGACTTTTGACTTCTTATCTTTTTATTTAAATGAAAGCCAAAATTACATGGCAGACGGAAAAGTATAGAACTAACATTAGTTTCACCCCCCATCTGGTGCCCAATGCCTAGACTGCATACCTGTCATATCTAAATTAGCCATTAATGGGGAAGTTTAATCAAACCTATATACATTTCATGTCAGTGTAATTTTTCTTCTTGTCTGCCAGAATGACCCATGCTCTCTGTGTTTTTCCTGTCTAGCCTGCCTTGGACAAACATTCCATGGCTACAACTTCTGTAAACTCTCCCTGCTTTTTTTGTGTTCTCTTATCTCAGTATAACAAACACATGCTAATATGCAATGACTATCAGGCCTTTCAGAGAAATGGATATACTTTTTTTGTTGCCCACTGTTCAATCTTTGCCAAACATTTCAATGAGAGCATAAGGATCTCATATACAATGCATAACAAAAACCAATTTCTTGGTGACCCAATGTCACATATTTGCTCTTGACCCTGTGATAAACCATCCACAATAGATTGCTAATGTGACAAAAAACTCATTCCAAACAGATGATGGTGATCATCAGCAACACAACCTATGACCCCTTTTTCCCCAAACTATACAACTGTGGGTAATTACCATTGAAACATATTGTTTACAAATCTGTCACTGTTTACACTTGAAGTCCATTTGGCTTATCAACTGATGTATACTGACCAGGAGCAGCTAATTTAGTCATAATGACCCCCTGACAACATGGTGGCAAGATGGTCTCCAGGTTCTTTGGTCGGAGCAACTCCCCTTTCACTCTCTTGGCTTTCCTTTGTTAAGGATTTGATAATGGTTATCAGATTGGGTAGCTTTGCTTTGTGATTATATCCAAAGCTTTTTATCATTTTAGATCCCAAAACATATCTGATCAATATGAAAACCAGGGTTTTGCTGACCATCGAATACAAGATCATAGATACATTACATATGGCCAGGGTGTTTCTGTTCCATTACACAAGTTCTAAAAGCAGCTACTGTAAATGGTATCAATCAGTTCCAAAGCCCTGCTCTTGATGATTGGCAATGTTGAAGACAGAGCTTAGGAATTCATTCAAAATTAGCACCATCCCTTCATTTCTTGGACCTTGAACAAAGGCTATCATGGCAAAATGTACAGAAGTAATTGAATAGATGTCTTCTAACAATTACCGGGTAATCTGTATTGGATTCTGGTATTCCAAATACAAATGAAGTACAGGGCACCAAGAGTATTGAGAGAGGATTGAAGAAGACGGGGCCAAGGAATCTTAAGCCAAGAATCCCATTTCTGAATCAAAAAGACTGCATAAGGGTGGTGCTTCTAGTTCACAATTAATGGAGTACAGCAATCAGAGAAATAGAAAATTTGATAGAGAAAGGAGTTAATCAGCAGAAAAAAGGTTGACATACAAATTGAAAAAGAGCAGACACCAACCACAATGACTTTACAGAGGAAGAAATGGATCTTCAAAGGGGAGATATCCTCCCCATTTTGACCCCATTCCTCCCATGTGATGTAATTATGTCTAACTGGGGAGTTAGTGATGTAATGATCAGGAGGAATAACTCTATATCTCTTTGATCTGTCCCCATGAGGTAGTCATGCACCTAATAGGATTTGAGCTGTTTTTCCACCAATTTCTTCATTTAGCAACACTTCTGTTGGAAAGAAGTGAAAGGATGCATTGTATCATAAAGGACATTCTTCGTTAAGTTAAACAAATTAATTAATGATGAATGTTCAAGAGATCACTATTAATACCAATTGATGTATATTAGACAAGAGAGAAACATAGCATTGGCTTTAATGCAGTGCTGAATGAAACAACACCTGCTGTGTTAAACATGCAATATTTTTATTAAAAATCTGAGCTCACTTCATAATCAATTCATCCATGATAAAGTTTCATGTGTGTGGCACTATAAATGAACTCTTCTATCTATCTGATACCTCTCAATGATGTGATAGAAACTAGAGACAGCTTTGGCATAAAAACCTATTCCAAGCAGCCACAGAAATGTTTCCATCCATCACAGTCTGTTCAATATTTCTGATGTATTCACACCTTTGCAAGCCAGGCCGTAAGAGAGAATGGCAACACATAATTAGATGAGCTAGTACCTAGGGTAGCATTATTTGATCTGTTATGGTCGGAGACTAGGTTTTCTAGTGGTCTAGCGGGAATGACACTTTGCCACTCATATGATTGTGCAAGGCTTTGGTGTGTGCATGACAGCCTTTCTGTATTCAATAATCTGATTCTTTGGGATCATCAGAATTTGTCTGTCTAATGTAACAATAAAAAGCCATCTACATCTGCTTCAACAAAATGACATCTCTCCTGTATGGTCAGCCTATAATCAATGACGCGTCTCTCTCTGAAGAATTTATTTTTTTTTCACAATAATTTCTAATAAAGAAGTCTCCCATATTATCACTCCCTGTCATATTCTAATTTGGTTCCTAATTAATTTTTCCACATGCTACATGTAGACCCTGTTACCATGGCAATGTCATTTGAAGACTGTTACCTCATCTAGGTTACCAGAGAGTTTGATCTGAATGATTAAGACTCTTTAGCAGATTAGCTCATGACAGAAATATCAAGACCCCTGATAACTCATATCAGCAAAAATTTTAATGTTCCAAACATGGACACCTGTACAAGGGCTGGACACAAACAACTGCCAAGTGCTGTTACCTTCTCAGTGACAACCCTATCTTTCCAATTTCATTTCAAAACAAATTCAACTCTGTGGAAACTTAGTGCACTCCATAAAACCAATTTCATTTATCATAGAAGACCACTTCAAAAAAAAAAGTTGATTACCAAAAACGATCCCACCATGTAACAAATTTTCAAAAGACAAAGTAGAGATGGTTCCTCAGTGATGCACGTAAAGCAAAGCACAACTGCTGAACTCTCCTCTTTGTACCTCCAGTGAAGGGGGGTGTAGTTCCTGCCTCAAACAACAGCCATTTCCTCCTCCTTCTCCCAAGAGTTCTTGTTAAATTCCAATTTAGATTTTCCCCCGACAAGCTGAAAACTCTTGAAGGTACATGAATATCATTGATCTCTGTTTTTTGGGGAGATTTTTTCCCTTGTATCTGAAATCAACGGCCAATCTTTCTCAATGACAACCTGGCGCCAGCCCCCAACAAATCAGCTGACATTTGGTTCGAATCTAAAACTTCAATATGAAAAATATGCATTTCATATACATTTGAAAGGAATTTGCTGCTAGATAAAAAGAGTCTTATCAGAGCTTTTGAAAAAAATTTCACATGGAGCATGCAAAGTATGCAAGAGGAAATTAACTCACAAGCCCTATAGATGACATTATATCAAGTTTTAATGGAATAAAAATATATATTAATTTGTTTCAATTCATGCTACAATAATCAAATTATATTTTGATTAAATTTTAATTCAAAATTTTACATTTGTACTTAAAACTTGTTTCCCAGTATTTCTTCACATGCACCTACATAAACTCTACACCTGCAAATGGATAACATCTTCAAGTCCTACTTTTATTTACTAATTAATAATTGCCACCTAAGTGATATGCCACCTAATTCCCAATCATCTGCAAACTTTATCGGAATATGAAATCTGATCGGGAACAGCATATAAATAAGCCTGATATGGAAAATCAGATACCCGAGCCATTTGAGAAATGACGGGGTATTGTGCACCTGACAACGGTATTCTGAAATATACACTGCCTTTAAAAGCATGTCACTAACCATTTAGTTTAATGGTTTTATTGCACCCTACATTTCACAACTTAATTATTAATCCATTTGTTGAAACAAATTTTTGGGTAAATTAAGTTTTCAATTTTTGCCTGTTACAATGATGAAAAATTTGAACTAGTTAAAAAATTATTTACGATTTAACCATGTTTGTTTCAATTTCAAACTTTAAGTTTATGGATCGGCTCATTTTTTACAGAGTTCAACTGGAGGTACATTCCCAAATGCACTCTAAATTCCTTGTGCACCAAGAACAACAGCCATGACTAAGAAGGGCAGGCAGACTTTTTGATATTTTAAAGTACCCACTTGCATAAATTGGGATCAGAACTTTGAAGACGAGTTAAGGCTGTGGTAAGAACAGGATTAAATGCAAGAGTAAAAAAGAATAATTAGAAGTAAAATGAATCGGGATGATGTACCGATTAAAGAGTGAGCAGGGGGATTATCTCCGTGGTTTTCAATGCCATGAAGATAGCATATCAGCAAGAAGTGATTGATCCCTCCCCTTGACGGAGAAAATTCAGGTTAAGTCTCTTCAAGAAGGGCTGTCAATGCGTCTTCACTTTTATTGAACAGAAAAAAATTCTCTCACACATTCAGGAAATATAAACTTGCAGGCAAAGTCAACAAAGTTCATGTCTGGAGAAATAAAACCAGACCAATGTTCTAATCTCAAATCTCTAACTATTTAATAAAATTCCTCACCAAGCAATTTTTCATTGAAGAAAAATAAAATTCAAAAAACTTGAGCAAAAATAAACGGAACTCCATTTAGTTGTAATGATAACTGTGTGTCACTGCAAGAGATCCATCAAAAACTCTTTAAGGAGGGGGTGGAGTATATTCAGAAATCTATCTTCAGGTCTTCAGTGCATACACCTGTTGTTAGACAGAACCATGACCCTGTCAAGGTGCACGAAAGAAAAATTTCAATGCTTTTCTCCCATTTTCTAAGTAGAGAAAGTAAAATGAGTATCCAGGTTTCTATAGTAAATTGTCCCTTCTGGGAACTGAAACCCCACATTTGTCATCTCAAAAAAAAAGTAAAAGTATAGTTTATCATAATTACTGTCACTTCAAGTATCGAGAGAATTTACTAAGGGCCCCTCTATCAAACTCCAGGTATTTCTCGATAACTCTAATAACAGATTCTATATATTGTGAAAGAGAAAGTTTTTAAACTCTTGACTTTTTAAAAAAAAAATTTGCTATATGCAATGGAACAATTTATTGATTGCCTCACCGTCTGTTACACTTTTTTCACAGGTATTTCTTGCCATCGGGCATTTTATATAAACTCGGTTACACAGCAGAATAGCTCAGATATTTTAAGCTTGATGCTGAAGCCCAAAAGATGCGAGTCAAAAGGGGCATGTAACATACAATTTATCACAGGCTTTTCAATACTTTTTGTTTACTGCATAAATCAGCCGAGATAAAACAGTTCCTGCCTGTTTATTGAAAGGTATCTGTTGGTTTCATCAAAGGTGAGCGCAATTTACCATCTGTTCGTGGGCCTGCCAATCATGTTTAGAGATGAGCAGAGATCTACCTATAATTCATTGCACTGCCGTGCACCTTAAACAGGGGCCTACCAGGTGAGGTCATATGTGATCAGGCATGCATGGTTGTAGTTCCAGTCAACTGTCAAATTAGCAAAGTAAACTCAACAGAAAGGCCAATTTGTTCTTCTCTGTGGGTTCTCTATATTTATAATATTATGATATAACTGAACGAAGGTCTGAAGAATCCTTAACTTTGTGCTTTTTATCTAAATATCTTAAAAGGGACCCTCTCTCTCTGCTTTCTATAGCTATCAATTAGCTCTCAAAAAACTACCTGGGCAACTTCAAATTGACAAAGACAAATATCTTTATCATCTCCACAATCAGCTGATGACAAGGAGTGATAAGATAGTGAAAGGCAGTAGATTAAGGTGACACAACTTCTGGGACCTCAAGGGGAGCAACTCCTGCTGGGAAAATGGGGAGATAATGACAGGGAGAATTAAAGAAACATAGAGCTCCATTCATGAATTATCACCTTAGTACTGATGGGCCTTATGTAAGGCACAAGACACACATTTACAGGTAAAAGCAAACTTTTAAGCAAAAAAAAATGTAGACCACCACCACATTTGTGTTGAATACTCTTGACTTGACAAAAATTCCTAACATTCAAATAAAGAAAAAATATTTCATTTTCCTAAAAATGTTGTATTAAGTTTCCTTAAATTTATTCTAAATTTTGGAAAGATAAAGTATTTCAAATGTTCATATTTTGCAGCTTTTCATTGCAAGTACAGTTGTATTAAAAATTTTCTGACAAAAGCAAACTCCAAATCTTTAAAGTGGTATGATAACCCCTGAATGTGAAATAACAAAATAAAAATATTTATAGGACTGATTTATTAAGAGATAGCTCGAAATTGTCTAAATTGGTCATTCAAGTTTTTTTTGTAGTCTTGTTTTTGACAATCATGAGAAAATGAAAAGAAAACTTTGTCAGATTATTTTTCTACCCAATTTGAAATAATTGAGGAGACTATTCCAAAACAGACCTCCATTATTTTGACTAGCTGTATTGTAATAGCTTGAATACTATCCAACATTTATCAAACATAAATATTTTCATACAAAAGTCCCATGGAGTCTGCATGGGCAGGAAAATGTCTAATCTACTCCTTTGAACAATGAAATTCAAACTGATATGATCTAAACAAAATCACCAAACAAATAGGGGATTTTCTGCCCATTCTTTTTCCAAATTTTGGTTTAATCAGATTATGAAAAAAACTTCTTCCATATAGACATATGTTTCAAAAGGAAAAAACCTTGTCTAAATATTTTCATTTTTCACTTTTTAAAGTATTAAAACTCGGGGGACTTCTAAATTATGAGACACTGGAGTAGATTAAAATATGCCAAGATTTGAAATGTATAAAAAATAAATATACCCTCTTGACATTTAAATCTCAATTCTACATAAGTAATATTTAATGATTTTCAAATAATTCAAGCTAAATGAACTATACAAATATCATTAATATTTACCTATTGATATATTTTTCTTTTAAATATTTGCTTAATAATTAAATATATAAAACTTTCAATCCACAATAAATTTTGATATCAATGCATGATCATGATTGATATATATTCTTTGCCCTAATAAAAAAGACTTATGCTTCAAGAATGGGAAAATTTTCATGGCCACAAATTTAACATTCAGATTATGGGGGGTTCTCTTTGAGTGTGAAATATACATTACTAAGGTACATTATCAGGTACAAATTACCTTTCTTCACTGTTGTTAACTGAGGTAATAACCCGTTTCCAAATGACCACAGGTGTATAAAAAAAATGTCAATGATTTCATTATGTTGTGAAAATGAAAATATGTGCAGAAAAAGCACTTTAAATGTACCCTGTGGATCCGAATTTAAGCATATCACTTTTCTCCCCCACATTTCTGCTTCCTGACCACATAATCGAACAAAACAGTCGTCAATTGTTTAAATCTGGAGAGAGTTAGAGATTAAACTTTGAGAGGTAATTGTTTGAAATATTATGAAATAATGATGAAGGAAAATTGTTCGTTTTTTATTCGTCGCCTTTCATAATGTCACCCCCCTCGGATGGTCCCCTTTCAGCATACCTGGGAAGATCTGATGTATCTATTTACAACTAATAGCTCCGTTGTTTACAATAGCAATTAGGCTCACAAAATTTTATCTGTCATAAATTAACTCTAAAAATCTCCCCAGTCATTGAAGAATAATTCTTTTATTTCTAAACACAATAAATATTACGCGAGGAAAGAAATTATTCTTTAATAGTGGTCAATCCCTGATGTGCAAGATAATTTCATAGTTACACAATATTTAATCATACCTATATTTGCTATACCATTAAAACTGTAGTATTATTTTATTTGCTCTGTAATTTTTAAGCATTTTCGTATAAAACGTGAGCAAGGCACTGCTAGTGGTACCACAAGTTACAATTGATTTCCCATTCAATATATTTGTGAAAGGAGGAAAAAGTAAATGAAATTAACACCTCATTAGCCGCTATATGATTACCGATGTTCCATACTCTCAGGAATAATATCATCCCCCATCTCCGCCTCATTGTTGAAGAAATTAAAAAACAGCAATAAGTCAATACTCAGTGCTGCCTATAATAGCAACACTCTATTGTCTACGCATTTCATGTAGGATAAAGCGTTACCGAGATACATATGGAATTCTTTTGTACTTACATCCTATAATGGTCATCACCTGTTGCTTTTCATAGAATGATCAACTGATACAAACTGATTTCTAGAAATACATCATTTTATAGATTTCTCATCAACCAAATTCTCTCATGCCCCACGCATGAATTACCAGATTCCACCCTGCTTTTGGTCACATAATATATTGTCTCTAGGCTTCCAAATCCTCATTTTTTTTCTCTTTGAAATTTTTATCTCTGTTTCCCAAGAGTGTCGTTAAAAGTTACATTTGACAAATGCATTATTTCACAGTGTGGAACAATCATTTTTCTTCTTGCTCTGATGTGACAATTTCCAAATTACGCTATGTCATTAATTCTTGTAATCCAGATGTATGAATTAAATGATTCATTTTTTTTGTGTGTTCCTTAATGAAATATTTTATGTGCTGCCCAAATAAGAAGTGACTTGATCAATATGCTACAAAAATATATAAATGTAAAATTCCACCCCACCCTCCTTAAAGTCTACCTAAGACAAAACCTTTCTGGTATTTCTAAAATCCACCTGGAAAATCATAAATAAAATTGATAAAAATGAAGATAATGATATTTTATTGTTGCATGACTGAAAAATTCTCTTTTTTTTCAAAATCAAATTTTAAAATGCAATCAACATTTAACAGGTGTAGCCTTTCTCCATACTATGACACAGAAATATACACAATTTATCAGATGGTCCAACTTTCTATTCCTGGTCCCGATTACGCAATATTTGTCTTATCCCTTTCATCATCTTGCTAAGGAGGTTATAAAGACTCTGCAAAAGCTATCGAGTTTTCATCCCAGCAACAGTTCATTAAACAATGGGAAAATGGGGTGGTTTGCTGTATTTTATTTCTTTTCAATAGACATTGTCTGGTCACAAGGTGATACTTTCATCTTGTAAAAATAGATAATATGTGAATTTATTGGACGCGGAACATGATTCATGATGGCCGCCTTCTGATAAGCTCACAACATGAACTATCTGTTCCATGTAGTGGATCTCCATTTCAGGAAAAACAATAGACTGTAACCCTTGAAACTTCACACTCCGATACCAGCCCTACATTAAATTTTTATTTGATGATTAATATTGTATTCTTTGAAGATGACACAATACAGATCCGAACAGTTTAATTCTTGGTACCTGTTGTGCTTGTAAGAGCATAGATCCTATTTCAATTCTAACAGCCTCCGATTACCATCCATTCATTATTTCCTAACAAGATAAAATGTAATCAATATTTATAGAGCCTATTCCTACTTGACCCATGGTTATATATCAATTACTGGTGGTGTAATATAAAAATTAAACAGTAATTTTCTACAGAAAATTAAATAGCGTCTTGTTTGTTTTGTTCCTGTGTTCTCCCTCAAATCTTCTTTATGCGTTGGCTCCATCAAAAGATTTTTATTTATAAACAACTTCCAAGGTCCCTAGTCCTATAAAAACAGCTGGTCTAAACAGACAGAGTGTTTGACCAGTGTTGTCAGTGTAAAAGGGAGTTTATGTCCGTTTGCAAACATGAAAAGTAAACAGAGCAAACACGACCTACAATTGGATTTTACAATTTCCAAGCTTTATTTTTCTAATAATATGAAAAAACTATGTACACATGGTCTTTTAAATCAATAAGTTTAAAGATTCTGATATTTTTTTTCAATTAAGTTCTTTTTACATTTGACAGACTGTTACTATATGTACTTGAAATTTAAAAATTTTCAAATCAGACCTCCAAAGTTTATTCAACATGCAATAGCTGCATGTACATATACTGTAATTCCTTTCTTAATAAAAGTCTAAGTCTAATAATTATATTGATTGTTTGAAACTTCATAATTAATGCTAAAATGACAGATTTGTGGTGCCATACTAGTAAGTGTTCTATGTCTGGCAAAATGACCTGCCTGGAAAAATTGACCAAAAAATCTTAATCAATTCAAAGCTTTACAATTCCTCACTCAGACAGGGGGCAAACAGATCTATACAGGAAATAGTGCACTTTTCAAAATAACTGCTGAACAATATTCCATTTTCTTATGTATACACAAAAGCATCACTTTTAACTTCTACTCTTCAACAACTTTCAGAGAAAATACATGTAAGTGCGGAACAGCCATTGCCAACTTTTTAAGTTTCATCCCTGTGTGTTCATGATTGTACATTTTTGTAATGTTTTGGTTCCTTAACAATAGGGAATTCTTTCCCAAAAATTCTATTCTGCCAATCTAATCAAAGCGATTCCGAAACCTGCTCCAAGACTCTCTATCTGTCAAGTGCTTTTCTAATCCAATTTCATTTGAAGTGGAAGTTCTGCTGGCTGTAATTCCGAAAGTACAAAAATTCCTTGGCCGCTTATGTATTTTGTTTTTTTTCTCTGAAGCCAATTGATGCAGAAGGAATATACTTAAAGCCCCATGTAAATACACTTTTACTAGCTTTCTTTCACATTAATTTGCTCAATGATGTATTTCAAAAGTCTATTTCTGTCTGATCTCATCAAAAGAAAAAGATTATACTCCTCTGCCATTCTGTCAACCTGACTATGTCATTAACTAACACTTATGACCTAAAATGCATTCATTTTCCAAAACACCTCTCTCTTCTTTTACTGTGTGTGACTCATAATTACCAAGCATGTAAATTCTTAATTAATTTTCACTTCAACATTCATTTACTGTATTACCTAAATTATTGATTGCTCCATAAATGTCTGCCATCAGTAATTCATACAACTACATAAACGTGCAAAGAAGTCTTTCTAAGGACTATATAATGAACACTTTTTTTCACTCTTTCTTAATCAATTACTTCTAGTTAGTTGGGCAATTAAAGAAATGAACTTCCAGGATATAATGGTTTAGCAAGTCTCTGTCTATTAAGATAGGTCTGATGGATGAAAGCTGAAAAATATATAGATGTTTATGAAGATATTGACTCCTAGCATGTCAACTTTAATAAATCATGGCTGATATGGGTCAAAAGAGGGGAATGATGAGGAGACCTGATAAAGGTTTAGCTGAGAAGGAAACAGGGCCTCATACTTTTTCAGCTGCAGTGGTTAGTAGCACACCCTGATATTTCAAATTATTGAAATCATGAGATTTCGATGGGCCGTGGAAAATTCCATTAAGATAGAAAGGAAAGATAACTCTGTCTATAGGGGATATTTCACGGCTGGTCAAATATAAAACATCTTCATGTATACAGGTCTGAAATAGGGCAGAAAGACATTATTTTTAAAAGTTCAGGAGGGAAATAGAAGAAGAAATAGATTTACAGAAATCTGTGTACTACAATCCAATTAATTTTTTTCATAAAAACATTTTTTTCCCCTAAAGCCTTTACATAATTGCCTAGATAATTCCGATAGATAAAACTTTTGATTACATGCCCATGAATAATACATACAACAGCTTGCTGAGGTATTAGAAGATGTAAAAATATTCCCAACTTTAACATCTGGTCCATCACAAGAAAGACAGACAGCAAAATATGGACCAGACCCCTGATTTCTCTCAGCAGAACAATTAACTGAAAATTATCTAAATTAGTAACAGCTGAAAGACTAAGTACAGATCCAGACATATAGATGTACTACAACACTGAAAATCCCATACAGTAACTCAATAATAACCAAAGACACCTTCATTTTACTTGTGAGTATAATCAACAAGTATTCATTCTTTTGATAATTTTCCATCCTCAAAAATTGAAGAAAGGTATCTTTTATTCTGGACAATATCTATGTCAACAATTTTCAAGAGGACGGAAATTGTTTCATCGGACCCAGTTCTTTTGCTTTGTACTTTTATTATCCTTTCTTCTGCAAGGTCTTCCCGCAATTAATAAAGCCACAGTCTGCTTATATGGAAAATTGACCGCCTTTTCTGTGACAATAAAAAGGCAACTTATAACTCAGTATCAGCAAGAGCAGACTATTTCAATACTCCATACACAGTTCAGTAAAGTTAATTTCAGCCTAGCATACCATCAGATCAAATGCTTAATCACCTATTAACAATGTCTTCTAATTTACACAAGAAAAGGTAAGTGGGGATCTGTTTTAATACACTTATTTTCATACATTTGTTTATTGAAAAAATCTATAGCTAATCTACACCCAAGTTCACTAAGGTCCTTGCAGGGAGAGATTTGCGGAGAGAAATCAAGGTTCATGAGTATATCAATATTGCCCTCTTTGAATCAATAATCTTTGCAGGTCGTCTGAAATATTTTCTTGTAATTAAACTGTAAAACATTTTTCAATCAGTGCTCTCCAACTCCATTTTCATGAGATTTCTGCATTAATCACCAGATAAGGCTCTCCAGCTATGATATAGGGCACCATCTGAAAAAGACTTGAGTACTGAAAAACAAACATTTTAAGGTTTTGATGATGAATTACAGTTCTCTTCAATGGCCCCCCAGGTGTGTATCACCGCCTGACAGACAGAGTGTATTTAAATGATTTTCAGTAAGTCAAGTTTTTATTCGGCTGGACATTACCAGGTAATTTTACATAGCTCAGACCCGGGGAGAACAAATGCTCAAACAAGACACTTTGGGGGCTTCCCTTATTCTCAAAGCTGTACACCTGGAGGAAAATCAATGGAACATTCCTCTGAAGCCTGATCTGGAGTCCCGGACCGGAGATAAACCAATTTTGATAATGACAAAATTAAATACAGCTATCTTCCTAAAGAGCGATCTGGCCAGCAAACTTTCCATCTCATCTCCCCTTTAACACAGCAATGTCAAAGCTTTCTCAGTCTATCGACAACCCAGCCCTCTCACTGCAACCTGGCAAACTCTAGCAAACAGAAAAGGCAGATCTTTCACCCTTCTTCCACATTATAGTTTTCAAAGATTTCTCCAATCTCGCCAGAGAGATTTTAATATGGAGATGGAATGTGTGATAGATTAAGTAGCGGATATTGAATAATGTCATGTCATCATGGTCCTAGATTAAAAGATGTATTGCAAATTTGGGTCAATAACAATGTAACATGTGGTCCCCAAGGTTAAAACACTGATACAGTTTGCAGACCCACCTACATGTAGGTAGATGCCCCCCAAGGACTCTGACAAATGTCCCTCAGGTACGCACTGTGGCAGGTGTGTATCAGCTCAACACCGTGGTCATTTGTTGACCATAGGTCATTTTCACTTTGCTCTTGCTGATAATTCAATAAAATCTCTCTGATCTGGATCACAGATGTGTTTTATGATACACCCAAAGGAATTTGTCACGTATTGTAAAATGTCAACCTGAAATTGATTTCTAACTGACAAAACAACTTGTTTTCAAAACATGTCAAGTAAATGATATCTATAAGTAAAACCAAGATATACATCTCTCTTTGTGGACCTTTAAGCTCATTACGTACAATTAGCACAAGAAATACTTTTTTTCATGGCCAGGTTATTGAACCATACATTCTGTACTTATATTATTATATACATATACTGAATGGCCAAGAATAAAAAGACCTTTAATTACTGCAAAGTCACCAATATCTTGCTGAGAAATAGGGTCATAAAACATTCGGTAACAATCATATTGCTGAACGCAGTGTAAATCACCCCAACTATTTACCATGACAGGGGCCTAGTCCAGGCCAGTACACAAGGGGACATGGCATTGTTGTGTATCACACCGCTAACACCTGGAGTTTTATGTTTGGATAATATTTCAATTCCTACAGGACAGTTCTCCCGTTTCCTGGGAAGAGCCTGTCTGATTTTGAGTTATGTGCCCTTGAGAAATGGATTGCCCTTCATGTATACAGGTGGCATCTTAAATCATGCCAGCCATCTTTTCTTATACATGTTCAAGAAGAGAAAGCATGCTGTATAATGGTGGTGATGAACTTGATATGAAACACAAAAGAAATACTTTTCAACAAAGACTTCTCTCTGCTCTCCGATTTACAGATTCCTTTTCATCAGTCGCACCATTGACCAAGTTCATTTAAGACAATTTCCTTCATGCATTGGCTTTGAAATCATTCATAAATTGCAAATTGACACATGAAATCTGATACCATTATCGACACATTTCAATCTCTTAACTGAATGATGGAATGACAATTAGATTAAGTGACCAAGGCTTTCTACAATGTTTAGTCCCTAGCTCATTGCCTGGACACACTTTTCTGCACCCCAGACTCTACAATCTGGGGCCATACAATGGTCAGCAATGGTCAACAAATGACCACTTTGAACCACAGTTGATCCACCACAACTATTGCAGCCATTATCTGTGTGTAATAGTTCATGAATCTTGACAAAGATACACGGGCTATTTCAAATGGATAGGTGGGAAATACAGTCGTTTTAAATCTCATCAGATATGCATTAATAAACGGAGGTCTCTTTCCTTGGTCTGAAAGCCTTTGTTGTTCTGTTTAATGTAACAAAGTATTATGAATGCTTTAATGACTCTGATACAAATTGGATTACACACGAGATATTTTAAATATAGTCAAAGATATTCTGAATATAGTCATGGTTGAGGCAACCTGTAGTTTTATCAGAATAAATTCTCTGTTTAAACTATTACTTCATCTTAGGTCAAAATTTTAGCTTATCCTTAATCTGAGAGATTTAAGATTACAAACCTGGAACAATTTTTTTTTCTCAGAGACAGTGAATGCAAATTAATCACAGTAAGGCCAAATAATGTCTTTTAAGATTACAATAAATTCCATTGTGTAATGACTAAATTTGGGAACAATAGCCCAAATGGGACTTTGCTTTTTATTATTGAAAGAATGAAATATCAAGTGTCTTTGAGATACTAACACCAATTGACATTTGAACTTTCCTATCTCGGGCCACAAACACACTTAATGCCAAAACATTCACTTAGCAAACTGTGCCAGAAATGGAACGTTAATCCTTCTGTTTATCTTGGGAAGAAATCTTATCTTACCACCTAAAAAAGTTCATTACAACAAAAAGCATATCGATACATGTATGTCATGACAGGAGGGCCCCCACGAGAAATGGTTACCGTATTTCATTTCCAATTCGAAGGCGGACAGATTATATGTCCTGTCAATTGCTGATTTCATTATGCTTAATTTAACTCAAAACTTTGATTAGCGATTCCAATTAATTTCTGATCCACTGAACATGATTTAGACAGTATGGCAATCCAAACCCGGGCCATCCTTAAAAATATTTTATTTTGCGGTAACGCGCCTCATCATTTTAGGCGTGGGTAGGTAGGTAGGCTTAAGACAAAAAGTCAAATTAAATTTTGATTATATAGAGGTATTAACTATGTCTTAGATTTCACTTTAAGTTACTTATCAAACAAGAAAATTAAGGCATTCTTAATGAATCCAATCTTTTATTGTTCAAATATCAGAACACATCAGTTCTTTTTTAAAAACGGCGTCTACAAGTGCAATGGGGACGTAAAAAATGTCAATAGGATAAAATTAGAAAATGGATATGTAAAAAAAAAAAAAAAAAAAAAATTTTTGAACCCATAAAAAAAATCCAGTAGGGTGGATTTTGGTGAGTCGGTCGCGTTACCGCAAAAAAACAATTTTTTAAGGATGGCCCCACCTTCTTTTTAATTAATTTGCTACTACAAATATCTGCTGATGATTATTTTAAGGATGTATAAATATCTACTACTATGTATATTAAGGAATTAATTAGTCGTCCCCACTTAGTAGTTGACATTGACATGAATGTAACTGACAAGTCGTATGTTCATAACGGTCAATATGACAAGGGTCTGGAGTATGATACATGAATGTGATCAACAATCAAACATGTAAAACCCATGTATAGGAGACTCCACAGGTATTTCTTGTCATTTGTAAGGATTGCGATTCGCACTCTACCGTCGCCAGTGACCAGGCTAGAACGAGACTCTAGATTAAGTATACAGATATAAACATCAGCCATTATAAAGTTTTTTATCATTGAAGAGCCATAACACTGATCTAAGACGACAAAAAAATAATAATTCTGAGATCGCCACTGACAACAAATTTCCAGTCTGATGCACATTTAAGCCACCATAACATTTCCCAATCAAGACGGGCTACAGACCACTAAGTCTTTTTTATCGGAGGTATTGGGACTCACCAAGATGGTCTATTGATGGTTTTAGAGGCACTTTTCAGGAGAGGAGACCAACTGATAAGAATTTAGAGCTGTCAACACCCCTATCTTATAAACTATTGAAGTCCATTCTTACATTTTTCAAGAGGGATATAACAAAGATATTTTAACCAGAAAGCTGAACAAAACAATATGAGTCATATTCTTGGCTGTCACTGGAGTATATATCAAAATGCTAGATTTCAAAATTGTATTCCATTACTCTAAGGATCTGCACACTTACAATCACAGAAATCGCCATGAATTGCACTTAAGTACAAAAAAACGCAAACATCTCTTTTCTACCATTCCAATAAATAATTCATAATTCTGATTCTCTGGGAACGTCTAAGATGGCATGACGAAGGCTTTAATTACATTAAAAATAGATCAACTTGTCAGCGGTGTGGTCTGAGGTGTCTCGGAAAACACCTTCTTCCGAGTCTGACTTTACGTAAAAAACTTACTCTCCAGACCTCTAGTTGTTGACAGTTTCTAGTTATTTATAATCCCTGCAAAAAAGTTTTTTACAAAAGCTCTAGCAAAAAGAGACTGCTGCTTAATCTAGATGATTGCCTTTTGAATGCCTACTGAAATGTAACAACAACCGAGATGTGAAATGCTCTTTGTGAATAATTGTAGGTATCATTTCTTGATTTTATATACCTTTTTGGTCGACATCAAAAGAAAATTATTATGATGAATCAGGGGATTTTTATTTCTTCTAATCAACATAGCATAAATTTTCAAAGGATGAGCAAATTCTCCCACAAAATTAAGAAATTAGTCTAAAAGGTACTATTTAATTACATCGCCAGGATGAGGGTTCCCATGGTAAAAATAATGATTATGATTAATGCTTGAAATATTGCAAATTTCCCAGAACATAACCTTGGCAACTGTAAACAACTACAGCAAACAAAAACAAAAGTAAATAGGATACCCCCCTCATTTATCAGAATATTTATTAAAATCTCATTTTTCCATCCCCATACATCTCTTTCACATCAAACAACCTGGTAGCTTGCATGCTGGATTCGCAGATCTCTGGACAGATTAGAAAACTGTGATTAATGTGGCATCCTAACTGGTATTTAGGCTGACCCATCGGTAGTCAGGGAATTGGGGAACTTCCCGGGATTAGGTTACTACTCACAGATGGTTGGACATCCCAGATAGGACATTCGTTCACAGGCTTTTGACATTCTGATCAATCAAAAGTAACTTTTGTTTGGAATTTAAACCACCTCTTCAGCAACTGATGCTCTACACTACCTGACCCATGTCATTAAACCTGTGTAAGAGCTATTCCTCACAAGCAAACTTTGATTGAATTAGCTCTCAGATTTTCCTCCCAAGAAGCAGCAGAGAGAGATAGCAATTTCAAATTACATTTTTTTTCAAGGGGGGATTTTTTCCAAATCAATTTTCATTAGGGTTGCCAGAGATAACCCAGGTGTCCAATCCTTGCATCACAGTTTGCACTGCACACCATGTGTGCAGTTTTCCCTCCAAAAGTCTCAGCAAAGCTTAGGTCTCAGTACATCAGCTGCATTATTAGCCAGCTCTCCATCTACACCACAGGACTCTAAGCCAAGTGCATTTGGCTATACTCTTTAATGTTTTAAACATTCATATTTTTCTGAGGTTCTTATGACATAACTTGCCAGATGTTCAGAACAGAAGCCATCAGCTTGACATAAAGAAACCTAGTGAGATATTGAATCCTTTTCTTCATCAGATGCTTCATTGCTCTGCAGGGTAAGGTGTGACTTTAACTGGTGAAGGCCTTGTTCTACAAATGCCACAATGAGCTGATAATTTGTCCAGTTACTAATAGTATTATGTACTTCATAAGACAACAACAAAGCCCCTGGGAAAGATCTAGCACATTAGTAGGTAGGTGATAACAAGAACCTATTATCTATACCATCCAAACTTTTCAGCTGCACATCAGACCTATAGCAAAACAGATCATCTCTCCTCACCAAAAACCTGGGAACATCTCATTGTGTAGATAAAATCTGAGATAGAGGCTGCATTTTTAGCTTTCTGTCAAGAAGAGGTGTTGTGAGACTGTGTACTTGTACCATGGAAGATTTGACATACTCACAACTGTGTCAAGTGTCTTCACACATCTCTTTGACGTGAAGTCTGCTGATACTTTGTTCAATGCAGGTCATGTAGCCATTTGTCTAATAAACCTTTATACCTTTACATGTGCAGCAATGAAAGATTAGCTTGCTACATACATATACCTAAGAAACAAAATTGTAAATGTTGAAATGTCCACCAACGAAATCCTCTAACTAGCAATGTGACGATTATCTTCTACTTTCTAAAACTAATATGCATATGGATGCATATATTTTCTGAAAATATTTCAAAAATATGCACTTCTGACAACTTTCAGTCTGTCTTTTTTTGTCTTTGTATTGTGAATAATTTCATAAAATGTCATGTTACTTATTAGCATTCTAAGTCTAGACCCCACATTGCAAAAAGGGAAAGGTTTGAAACAACAAATTGCTTCCGATTCATTGTAAATCATCTAGTTAAAAACCACGACCATTGAATTTTAATGTGATTAGCTTCTTTGACATCACAAAGCTATTCCAAGATACATGGCTCATCTTAAATCATAAGAACCTTGATTATAATTACACACACTTATAATTTAAACAAGACCCAAAGATATGAATCATTCAGCTGCAATTATTATTATTAAGACTAATTTAATGCTATATGTGTCGCATACCTCATAAATAATATTATTTATGAATATAACCATGAAACGCCTACATATGAGTAATTTTTTTCTCTCTCAAAAAGTTGTGGTAATAGGTTCATTATCTAAAGTTTTTAAATCTTTTTAGATTATGAAAATGGAATTTTTATTAAGTTTTTTTATCCTTATGAATTCACCATGTTATGAAACATTGATAAAAATGATGCTCAACAGATCAAAAAAACCTTTTCTCACAAGTGCATGCTGAAAGATATAATCAGTAAATGACCATTTTATAAAGATAACACAGCTTATATCCTGCATGATACAGTTCTCTATGCTGAGATAAGGTTCATTTAGCACTAAAGATCAGCATTTCTCTTATCTTTGTTACCCCCTCCACACCAGCATGGTCAGAATGGGCAGGGGGAGAGGCTAATGGCTACCAGTTGTTCACTTCTCCTCAGGGAAAGTAAACAGGAATCTCCATTAATAAGTTGTATCATCCCCCTGATTTTTACTGCCTGATTATCTTCTGCATTTCCTGTCGGGACTTCATTCATATAATGTCTTACATGGGGTCATTTGCATACCACTCTGTGATCTTGTATTATTAATGAGGTCTTCATGTGTTTTACTATCATTACTTATCTTAAGAGCTTCTTGTGATCAATTAATTCATCTTAATGCAAATGTCAAAGCGAACCCCTACTACGGAATGTGGTAAACACTGCTTCCATTTCTCTCCTTTTCCTTTCACACACAAAATGTCCTAATGCGGTTTTGAGACATGTTTGATCCCAGCTATCAGAAAAGCTGGATCAATGGATATAATATTATTTGGCCTTCTAAGGACAATCGAGTATGCATCTTCAAAGGCGCAAGGGTATTATGGAGAATTGACAAAATATGACCCCTTATTTTACAGTTGGCTCACTTTTAAAAATGCTGTATGGCTTCTAGCCGGGATTTATTTGAACAGGCATCTGTGGAAAGGCAGTCATCCAAGGGCAAATCTCAATGAACATGCTATAGAAAAAGCAAAAAAGAACAGGCCACAGCTTTTTCAACCCACTTAATAAAGACGATTTTCTCACTTTACTTTCATTTAACATGGGAGTCAACCTCCCCAATAGAAGTTTCCCATGTTGACAAAAGTCTCTAATGTAGAAATAAATATCTCTAAAGATGTGTGCCATGAGTAGTTTATCAGCCGAGAAGCTTGTGGTGTCTCTAAGCTGGCAGGATTAGGGGAGGATTTCTAGTTAGCCCCTGCACCTGCGATAGTGTTAGATCATCTTAACTGTCCATTAAAGGACCGTTCTTGGTTACTTTTCCTCCATTGTCAGCAAAAACACAGACATGTCTGACTTTCTTACTGTGCCTGCAAAATCAGCATTCTGTTGGGGGTGAGAGACAGAATTAACTGCATTTTTGTCAATCAAGTTGCAGTTCGAAACTAGTGGTATACCTATCTTTTCCAATTAAATAATAATTCTGCTACAATTAACTTTGCAAAAGAGATAGTCTTTTATTGTGAATTAACCTGATACCATGCTGTTCACACCATACTCTTCTTTTGCCAAGGATTGTACATACAACCATAATCTACATAATCCACAATGTGGTTGGAAAGCATCTTAGCATGTCAAATATTCGTGGAAGAGAAAAATAACTTGCACCTGACACTTTTCATGGTGTAAAGTCATTTATCATGTGGATTATGAATTTTGAACCAGGTTACCAAAGACTTACACGGTTAAACAATCATTTTGCGAGCCGGCAAAGAAAAACATCTGCCAAAGGGGGGTACGACTTTTTTGCAGCCAGAAATCATGAAACAGAAAATGGTTCATTGAATGAGAAAACAAACTTGTTTTTTCTGTCCCTGTCCATTAATTGGCACCAGAAACATGTTTCTGTCTTTCAGCACCCATTAACCTTCGACTTTGGTCTATCCTAACCAATTCGATCTTGTTATTTTTGTCTAATGATCTCACACTACACTTCTTACATAAACATTTGGAATTGAAATTGCTTTCGCAAAAAAAACTTTTTTTCTCAGGCTCTCTATCATACATCATATACTAGAGCCCAGACAAAAATTGTTATCACGTAATAAAACTTTTTTTAAAATATCCCACATAATCCTTAAAATATAGAGCAGGGAGTCAAAACCTCGAGACTGATACACACAACAAAAAGTTTGAAGATCATCTGCCCACATTAAGAAGAATTAACAGATCTGGACAATAAACTTTTTTGTTCAAGAAATCCAATTTTTCTGCCCTAAATTATTCATAAGCAGATTAATATAATTTTTAGGACTGTAAACATTCAGCCCCAAGCAGGACACCTGGAAATGCAGTAAAACTCTGCACGGTTTGACAATGTTGGTACAAGGTTCGACTTAGGTGTATTCTGCGTGGTCGAATTCTGCTTTTGTTTGGGTGATTACATGAGCTTTGAGGGGAATCTGAAATTTCACAAATCTGGATCATTTTTAGCATAGAATTGATGTTATCACTGCTTTTTTTTTAAAAATAAATTCATAAATTGCTACAATGCGAGTTCGTCAAGCTATGGTGAGCAAATCTTGCCTCTCCATTAATACAGCAGAATTTAAAATAGATGAGCTGTTCCTCTTTCATATCATTACATTAGCATTCTGGACTTCCTAGATATCATTTCCAACATTTGACATGCACAATGCCCTTTTCAATGTAATTCTATCATCATCAATAGCAACTAAACATGCATCACTTTCAATATTCATGTTAATCAATGCATTTGACAAATTAAGGCTTTTCTTTCCTCTAAACCTAATACTGAACTGCTTTTAAAATTGTTTTTAAAGACAATGGCCCGAAATGGTCCGAGTTTTCCACTGGGGGATAAATGGATTACAAAATCAGGAGTAACTTACAAAGAAACAGACATAGCGACTGAGATAAATCAGATGTTCTGGTTATTACGAATATGATGTGTAAATACATCTGATTGGGGCATGTGCTCTAGGAAAACATGTCTTTTATCTACAAAGCTCCATCCATTCCCTACGAATTTGTTTGAAAAGTTAGAGTAGGGGGTTAGGGAGAGTTCAGTCAGCATTAGTAGCTAATAGCTATAAACACTGCGATTAGCCAGTCATTGTCTTTGGCAATGTGTTTCAATTTATTTACAAATTTAATTTCCTTTCAGCGAACATTTCATCTTCAATGTACTCATATATAATTCGTAGCTATGTGCAGTGATGTGTTCTTTTTCTTCTATGAGATATTTAAATGAATGACCACCAAGGATTTTGTAAAATACCAAAGGATTTTTTTCCTTGTTTTCAATTAAGCAACTTATAAAACAATTCAGTAATTGCATAATTTTTTTTTCAAATAATGAAGACTATCTGTGTAATTAAATTAGGACACATCTCATTTCATTCATTCTAACTTATGCATGATGAAAGTGAAGCCATCTGTTTTAACGATGTTTTTATCGAGAAGCTAATTCCATCCTTTGTACAGCATTGTGCAACAGAGTGCAAGCGAGATTCACATTCAAGTCGGATTTCATTCCATCTTATTTTGCGATTTATCATAAATAATAGATACAGAAGTCTTTCAACTCGGCAATACAATTACGGGAAGACTGCATTTGATTCCTGCGAGGAAAAAAGCATATAGAGAAATATAAAGGGGATTTTCGGATTCTTCTATAATTTCCATCATTAGCTCCAAAAAACAAACAGCCCCCCTCATCATAATAAACACCAGCAGCATTAGGAGGAATTCCCAGAGTACATTACTAAATCCCTTGGGACTACTGACTGGATACCATTTCACCTTAAAGACCTCACACACCCTTTGACTAATTCTCTTCTCATTAGAATCCATGTACCCATTCATAAGATTAATAACCACTATTTAATTGTTTTCACAATTAGTAGCATAAATCATTTCCTATGCGGAAAAATTATTTTTTACTTGTAAAACTGTTGAAAAATGGAATCGCAAACTTTTTTTAAAGTAAAATGTTGATGTTGTAAAAAATTTTACATTTAAAACATGTTTCTCCTTAAAAATCCAAGAATTAGACTATTAAACTTTTTACTTGAATTGTTTTTATAATTTTCTTGATGAGTAACCCAGTGAATAAAAATGACAGATTGTTGTAAAGTGAAGTTTAACAACTTGAACAAGACCTGATATAACATGAAGGAGTTGTAGAAAATGTAAAGGTGAAATTAAACAAGACACTTCAAAAGCCCAAGTGAGGTAATGGTCAATTTCGAACATGTGGGTCCCATCATTAAAAACTAATAAAACCTTATTGTCATTATGTTGTTTGGCCAAAATAATAATTTTCATCTTTGATGTCCGAGTTTTATGATGGAGTCTTTTTAATTTACAGCATGCCTTCTAGCTTTATATCTTACATGGTAAAAAAGCAAATAAAAGGAGGGAAAGTAAAACATTAGTAAACAAGTTTATGACAACCCCCTTAAGTAAAAGAACAAGACCTAATCAATTTCTTACAAATTTGATCAATTATTGTCCTCATGAACAAGCGTATTGCGGACAGAGCGCGATCTTGGGGCTAATAGTAAAAATT
Organism: Saccostrea cuccullata; assembly: GCF_032062105.1. NCBI lineage: Eukaryota > Metazoa > Mollusca > Bivalvia > Ostreida > Ostreidae > Saccostrea > Saccostrea cuccullata. Next base: position 78,789 of record NW_026921547.1, on the reverse strand, counting down.
CACTTTCGCGTAACTTGTGTATTTATCAAGGCAAAATTCTATTAAATGTTTGCAAATCACTTAATATTTCTGATCTTGCATTTACTAGAATAAAAAAAAATCGATATTCTTTATTTAAGAGCACATGGTTTATACCACAAGAGAACATTTATCTTGACAAACCTTGAGCGTCAATACACACGGCAGGTGTGTAAAATTAAACTCCATATAAACAATTAGTTTTATGAACTATAGATGGCAACCCATTTATAACCCATTCAATAAAAGCTGAATCGAAGGGAGGAAAAATATTAAAAAAGACCTTGCCTGCCGTGTATGCAAAGAAACACTTTGCATAGAGAAATTCAAAACGTCGTCAAATGAAAGATCGTAACGAAAACTTTCATCGCGACTTAAAACCCCTTGATCTCTCCCTAAAGTAAAAACACTTTAATTGTAATCTATTGTCCGCACAAGCAGTTATATATTTTTTTTCTTTCTGACTTAGGGCAAGTCAAGTGGTCCTAGAGTGTACAATATCCTTAATGCTCTTGTGTAGATTGCACGTAGACAAACAGAGTCTGATAATGAATATTCTCACACTTACCGGTGCTTGAGGAGAAATTCAGATTAGCCATGAAAATACTCCACAGGAGTCCGAAGATCACACCGTACCCCATCGTATTCACGCTCCTAATGGATCCACCAAACACTCACAGAAAATATAAATCCTAAGAATATGCAAAAATTGTCAAAGTCATGTCAAACATATCACATAGTATTTTAAGAAACGTTTCAAAAAAATCTTCTCTATAATTTCTTTTTTGGTTTTTCTATTTTTGGTTTTCGTTTATAAACGAATGCACATTTATTCCATGAACTCCTTAAAATAATGCAAGTCCTTGCTGACACACGTTGTTAATGATATGAAAACAAGACAATACACATTTAATCATAGGATGAACTCTCCGCGTGCAATGTTATGTTTAATATCCAGGATTCATGAATTTAAAACTTTCCACAGACAGGGTTAATTTTTAAAATCCTGTGTACACCTCTCAAGCATTTCAATCCATTAACTGCAAACTTTCTTATTTTCATGCGATCATAAGCTGACACGCTTCTTTCTACAGAAAACATTGAAAGAATATCAATTTCCTCTGTTGACTTTGAGAACGTTAGTAATACAAACGATCTAAACCTCTAAAGCGACCAACCATTTAGCAATTTTAAAGCGGCGGACAACCCATTGGACAGAATACAAAACATACCCCGCCCATTAGTTTTTATGATTGGATTACTTGTCATCGCGGGGCGGGGCTTGTCAATGTTATCAATGAGTTTGTATTGCCTCCACGTGAGTATGCTATTTTATCGTAAATTATCCGATAGAAAACCGTTTGATATCTTGTACATGCGAGAAAGATAAACGATTCTTTAATTATGTAATAAAAGTAAAATAATACCCTGTATGTATACGCGGTATCACAGTGGATTAGTTGATGTATCAATGTTAAAAGACCGAGGGAAAATGCAGGGTAAAGACCTCGTACATAATTCATTGCCACAAAACTAAAATGCATAGCACGGCTTAAAGAATACACATAAAATATACATTATTAATTGGAAGACGACTGACATGCACCGGGAATATGGCATAAAATCAAAATTACCCGCATAAAAGGAGGCAAAAATAAAATGTCATTATGCCATAAAGTCCTTCAAAATTAGCCGAAGTAATTGTAATTCCGCAATGGATAAGACTTTACCTTACTCGGGACATCTTGCCGTTATCTTAATTCTCATAATCCACAAATCCCTACCTAATCAGTTTACGTGAGCTAAGTAACCTAATCCAATTACTGTTTGAAGTAGTTTTCTTCCTCTGAAAAAGGAAAGACAAATCCTCAATTTTTTTTGCAATTGATATTTTATATGACTTCTCAATTTTTGTACCTCCTGAACTAAGTTCATTTTATAAAACATTTAATATACATTCGTATTTATATAAATCTTAAAAAGTATGATACTTTTAACACATATGAAGTTTCTATCAAGTTCTCGTGCAAAAATTTTCTGGTGAAAAAAAACATTTCCAAACAAACAAAAAAAGTAAAAACATAAAAAATATAATAATTCATTCCACGAATCTAATTTTAACTTTGATTCCACATTATGTTCAGACAATATTCTTAGACCCAGAACTTTATTTTATTTTTCTAGAGAAACTCCAGACATCGTGACGTGATCTTGGGACTTAGAATTTCAGTCTTGTAGGCGCACTTTGAAGAGGAAAAAATAATAAGCCATAATCCGGAGCATGGCCACAATAATCGGGACCGTCTACCGGTGGCGATCGGTTTTGGAAAACAGGAGTCTTGTTCAATTAACATTTTTTCTTTTATGTTTTAACAAGTCGCGGTATATTGGGTCTAAAACCAATAAAACGGAAGCAGTATTGATAGGAATCTACACATTTATTTCCTGACAACATTGTACTAAGTGTACAGGAAAAAATGAGAAGTTTCAGTTTTCCGTGTTCCCGCGACAGTGGTTGATAATAATCGTTTCTTTTGTTGAAATTACATATAGAAGGAACATAATTTTAAAAAAAAAATCTACCTGCCGATTCTCAAAAAATGTCCATTGTCTTTTATATATTATATAGAAGGAAAATTACGTATTCTGACAATGATTCAAGACAATGAATACTGTTTTAAAACTCGAACTACCTACTTTCAAAAATATATTTAATGTCTATAAATTATTGAGGAACTAAATGTATCCTTCAAATCGTCTCAATTTTTTTTTTATATTTTGATTTTTTTTTCTCTTTCAAGAAAATCACAGCTGAATAAACTAAAATGGTGAATGGAATTTTCTGATTTTCCCAAATCAATATTTCTTTCTCTCGTTCTTCTTTTTTAAAAAAGAAAAGAAATCTGTGTAAATCATGTTGAGAATGGTATAATAATGTGTCGGGTAGGATGTACCAAGAGTTATTTTCTTTAGCGTGGTTGTAAGCTATTTTCTCTTATTTACCCAACCTGGTGGTGTGAAATCATCATTAGAATGCGATTTGAAAAACTTGATTATAACCGTCACGAAACTTCATTCACGATTTTTGTTCTCATTCATAAAGGCACAGTGTTTGTAGCTTATAGCTGATCAATCCAAGATATATGAAGAGAACACAGGAAATTATTGTTACAAATACTAAAAGCTTTCTAATAACTTATATTTACTTGAAGGCAGATTGAAAAGATTGGAGAACGTCATTTTTTCCCCTAAACATAGGGTACCAAATGGTACCTCTACTTTAATTTCTATTTATTTTGAAGAAATTCGTCATCTACCAAACGCAGCGCGGATCAAGTCAACAAATATTTTTTTGCAAAATTTAAGAATTTGATAAATTGACTTTTCATGAATTGTTCCTAAATAAAAACTTGATATTCTGTATAGCATTTAAATTTTTCGATGCTAACAAGTTTCAGTCTTTTCTTTGAAAATAAATTTTGTTGGAAATGAAAATAAGATAAATACGTAATCGTTGTCATCTTGTTTTTAAGGATATAATACTTGGACAGAAGGAATGATAAATGTACACATGTGTATATTTGTACTGCAATTAGTTCAAGAAACTCTTAAATATCCTCAAAATGATTTAATTTTGAAATTATCTTTATTTAAATAGTGTCTTTCCTGATATATTTTACTTTATCAAATAAAATATACAACACAACTAAGATATGTTGTACATTTTATTTGATAAAATAAAGTATATCAGGAAGGACAATAGGTTCATCTACAATGCTTATAATTATTATGCAGTTTATATTTTGATATTGGTATACATATACTTATATAAATTGGTTTATTGTCCAACTGGTCCCTGTATACTTCAGGTCCTATACTGCAGCAGTATAGTCTCAATGAATAGAAGGGACAGGGTTCTGGGTATGTATAGTCCCATTAAAGAACTATGGACTCCCCTTCCATTCATTGGGACTAAATAAACATATAGGGGCATACTACTGAACCACAAGAATGGATTTTCAATCTTCCTCATATTCTCTCTCTCTCTCTCTCTCTCTCTCTCTCTCTCTCTCTCTCTCTCTCAGAAAGGACAAAGGGGACTCAAAAAGTAAACACAACCAGCACATAAGAACTGAATCATTAGACAATGGGATAAACAGTAATTAAACAAAATTAAACCTGTCCCCCTTGACTTTGAAAATTCAATCGCTCCTTATACAACATACAGTTCAAGTTATATATACTACTTACTTATCACAGAGACAAGCAGGTAAACATGTGCCCAGGTGTTCTAGGTAGCCTTTGATGTCCCTCCAGCCAAGAGCAGACCTATCTCTGAAGTACAGAGAGATTAAAGCAGCCAAACTGTGCAGTATGATAAACGGTAATTCTTAGTCTACATCAAACTTTTGTTAGAGTAAACAACAGTGATTAATCTACAAGTTTACATGCAATTGAAACCCCATTAGATTTTAAGAGATTTCTAGTTGTGTGGAGACAGATAAATATATCTATAAGGGTATAAATCATAGTGGGATCTTCAAATAAAAGTGTACAATCATCAGACATTGAATGACTAACTGGCCTTTGTCAGATAAATTCTCTAACACGATTTCAGAATCTTACTTACTTCCTTAATATCGAATCTATAATATAGATGAAAAAATATTTCTCAGTTTCTTTTTGGCATTTAGAACTGAAATCCACTTTATCTACAAAATGTGTCTTGGTAAATTGGATAGGATCAGTTTTCAGCATATCACATCTGCAATAAAGCATAAAAAGTATTGTTTTCACATTGTAACAGTAATATACTTGTATCATTATTGCATTCTCCACATTGGTTGCTCAGTTTGTGGTTTTACTTGGATTATTGAAGGGACATGATTTTTTTTTATTATTAATAATGTGTGATACCAATGCCTTGCTTGACATTTACATCTAATATGATGTCTACAATTTTCTTTCAACATGAAACATGAATAATTTACTGACATTTCTGAATTCAATAATAGTTTATCTTATGATCATTGTTTTGATTCTGGCTTGCAGACTTATAACCATCAAACCATTCTTCTGATATTAGTTTTCTATGAAAGAACACTTTACATTCAAAACCTTATACCGGGTATACATTCAATAAATATACCATTTCTCACAAGCAAGAACACATTTCTTTTGTTTCCTTCTAGACTTTTGGTTTTTGACTTACATGTATTTCCCCCCTATGCATGTATGTATTATTCTTTTTTGTGACCTAGTTCCTGGAATATGCTTTAAAAACATACTTTATAAACTGAAAATATATATCCAGTCTTGTGCAGCAAACTTTTAGAATGTTATAACCTGGTAATGCATGTACCTATGTATTGATTAATACAATGTGGAAATTCAATCATTTTGTTACAAAAGATTCATTTTGGAATTTTGTGAAATACTAGTATGAGAGAGATTATCAAGATACTGAAACTCAATTCAGCATGTACACATGTATCCCTAATATTCAATCTATGAATATAACTTTAGAGATGCCCATGTTGAAGTTTTCTTTCTTTCTCTTTTAATTTCTTTTTTATTTGAACAAATGCTTTTGCAACAGACTGGGCCAGTTAATGTGTGTACACCATTCTAAATATAGCCATTGAAATAAAGACATAAGACAGTAGACTAATACACTAAAATTTACTCTTAATTTCCTGCAATTAACAAAACACACCAAAAGCCTATGTGATGTATCCAAGTTCCAGGTACAAATTGGTACTCTGTTCCATAATAATTGTCCAAAAGGCACAACTAACAAGTAGAACATGTCGATAAAAAATATTACACACATTAACCCTGGATAGCTCATATTCTACAACTAGAAGAGCAGTTCTTGTGACATTTTGATAAAGCCAATTAACTACAAACATTCTCCATTATTGCTTGTACGTCTCTCCTACACAAATGTTGTTACTAGAGAATAATAACTTCCTGGTATATTAATTTTACAACAAAATCAAAGTTTACATGCAATCATTTAACAAAAAAGTAAAAATGTTTAATTGTCAACTATGTTGTTAAAATAATTTTACCCAGTTTTCAGGCCATTGCTTTGTGCATGACATTTTATAAAATGAATTTATGTCTTTTCATGCACAGCACATGCATACCTTCAATCAAAAACCTCATGACTGTTTTCTTTCACCCCTCCCTCGTGTTCGAACTTTTTATGTCTAAGGTGAAGATACTTCTAGCCTATGCTAATCAAATGAAATATATGATTTCTCATCAATCTTAAAACCATACGTTCACGGTTCAGAGGTTAAGAAAAAAACGACATCTTGAAACTTTTGTCGTTTGCAATGTGTTCTGTAACCGGATGTAACATATGGAATATAAATATGAAACCGAATACTGTCAGCCATTCGTCTTCGGAAAGTATACGACAACTCTAACCGTCTTTCATAATAAATAAAATATTTATCTAAAATAAATAAGCAATAAATCACATAAAAAGCAAAAATACTGTATTCAGGGTGGAGACAGGAATAAGATGGGGGGGGGGGGATTACACGTGGTTAAAATCAGCCATGCACGGTCGTCAGGCTTGTATTTGGGGTTTGTAGCACTATATACAAGGACAAATTATTTATCCACCTGCTGCTTCTATCCCCACCTCTCCACGAATTGAGCAGAGTTTGATTTTTTTGATTTTCTTCCTTGTCAAACTTTTTTCCGTGTAGAAAGAAAATGAATTGCTGATATATATGATATATACATGTACCATGTAATAAGATTAACCTGTTCATCACTATCTAGAAAGAAATGAAATATGAAATTAACGAATATTATTCAAACTGATCAGGAAGTTTATTAAAACAGTACAATATCGGAGCATGCAGAGCAAACATGGACCTCTAAAATCATCAGAGATAAACGTGCCATGCATAAGTGTACATGTATATACTAGTAGTAAGCATTAATGATTTCCTGTCGACCGTCTACATCTGCCGTGTGTTCCTTCTCATGATCGGTTAAATGAACAAAATTCAGTGTGGATATATAATGACCTATCAATTTGTATGAAAAACATCAGTCAATTTTCGACTAGATAGATGATAGCCGTTTGTATTTTCTGACAAGGTAATTGTATCGGCCATAGACTTTGCGAAATGCTGACTTAAACGAGAATGTTGATTTCCTTGTTTTATCAACTTATTTGTCAATAGCTTGCCTTGTTTCAGAAACTGATCGTACGTAAGAGCATGTTCTTGAGTTTCGAATCAACTACGAAACATAAACTCGTTTGCAGGTGACAATGGTATAATTCTGCGTAAGCAACTTAAAGAAAGTTGACGATGGAAAAGTCAAATGTTTATCGTTTACGTTTTGTTGGCATGTTTCATTATCGTTTTTTTTTTCTTTAAAATATCCATACATGTAACAAACGTGTCTATGGTATATTTAATTCGAGTTTAAAAGTATAGATCGAATTAACGTAGGAATGAAAATTACAAGTATATATATAAAACGTCATCGAAATACTGAATTAATGCACAACAAGAGTCTTCATATTTTCACCTAGAATTTTTTTTTAAAATGTAAATTCTGCTTTATATTTAATAAAAATTTGAAGATATGATAAAAAATCCTTCATACAAAAACTAAATATGCTTATAACGGGGCACAATTAGTGGCTATGGGAATTCCGACAGAATTGAGGGATTTTCAATCAGAACCTCAAGCATCTATTTTAATATCAACTTTGTTGTTGTACTTGTGAGTATACTAGTGTGTAACACATGTAACCGTTTTTTTTTTAAAGAAAATAATTTTCTAAGATTTCCTTGGAGTTATTAAGTATCCTCATCTGATTTACACCATTTCTCAAATAATATATTTTTTGCAAAGTACCCCTGAAGTTTCTCCTTCATTGCTGTTAATATTTCAGTAAAGAGTAAAGAAAAAGACTTTTTAGCAGAATTATTTGACCTCGCTATGCATCTCTGTTTGTAGAGAGTTTTATGTAGCTTAAAAAATCAAATGACGTAAGCTTTTTGTGTATATTAAAAAAATGAAATATGAAATATGAAAATTGACAGCCACGGGGAATGAACTCCACATTAAATGTATGTAAATCAGTGCAGTTTACCCAAGGGTTCCTTAATTTTCTTTTCTATAATTACCCTTATTGACACATGTAGATTTCAGTCTGAAAAGTAGAATATTTTATGTACACCTAAAGGCTAACAAACAGTTTTCATATTTTTATATACCAATTAGATTTCGAACAAAATAATGTTTGTCAGTTTTGAAATCAAGGAGACATAAAGGATTTTCAAATATATATCTATGTAACTCTACCGAAAGATGGAGTACAGTTGAACACTTGGCAACCTAGATATTTCGGGTGTCACATGTAGACTGTCTTCAATTGTTTGATGATTATTTAATTGCTTTACGATGATGGGTCTATTTGTTCCGATGGTGGACCTGATTTGAAAAAGAAAAGCACATACATGTACATAGCAAAAACAAAATGATTTTCTTTTACATACTTTCCGAATCAAAATGCATAAAGCCTAGTATGAATAAAACGATACAGAGCGTAGGCAAATAATTATCTTGTGGCCATTTGTTCATTTCTAATCAAGGAAACAACCCTTTAGCTGATAATTTTATAAGTAATTTATGGAAAATATTGCAAATATTGTGAACATAATTTATACATATATGTATTTAATGTAAACTCAATTATGTCATCCAGTTGATGAAGTATATTGTTGCAAGAAATCGGTCTTACCGATATATGCAAACTCTGAACATACAAAACTGGAGATAAAAGACTAATCTCTGAGCTCGTGCATGGTTATTTACTTTTGTCAACTGATTGTTAAATGATTAATTTTCACCCAACAACACTTAAGTAATATATATTGAGTCATTTATTGCCAGACAAATTTTTCTCCATAATGCCGTATCTAATGCTAAAAAGATAATACCCCTCACTCCAAGATAAATCAGAATTAAAAATCGTTCAGTATCGATTCGTTGTTTGGTGCAATGTTTACCTGCGGTAGCGGCTTCATTGTACCCCATTTTATCTAATGCTATCCATTTGTCCACCATTTTAATAAATCATTCAAAAGTTTTCTCTGAAACGATAATGTTGAGTCATTACGTCAGTATAATTATCAAATTTGAATCTTTAAATGGGAAATCTTATCTGTGGTTTGGAAAAGGCAGGAAATGAATTAAAATTCAGCAAAGTCGCAATCTGGACGTCCTAGGACTTCTTTTGATGCATGCAATTCCATAATATTAACTACAGACACAAATCCCAAATTCTCTTGATAACAGAATTTATCATTCCTTGGGTATTCGACTTTTCACTTTCTCTACCCTTTTGTGGATTTATATGCATGATCAAGAAAAAAAACTGAAACAGCAAGAAAGTTAATTAAATTAATTGTACATTTTGACCTGTATCAATTAATTAATAGGAAATTAAATGTTCATCATGCAAACACACTTTCTATCCCAATCCCCCCATTATTATACAGTACTATACAATATTCACGTTTCTTTCATTGGAATTTTTTACATAAAGAATTATGTCATATATTTGTGACACAAACAGAAGAATCAAGCACTAGATTGTGGGGGTAAATACACATTAGTTTTTCATTGTGAGGGTAATTAGTACGTTGGACAGAAGGAATTAATGGAGATCATTTGTATCATGTTCAGTTGCTACAAAGAAAAGATGGAGACATGGAAAATGACAGCTTCCGATCGATGCACGTGACATGACCTGCCAATTTTCATTTGCTGGCGGATGTCATAATGGCGGATTTTCGATTATTTCACAATGGTTGTCATTAAAAGTCGTCAACTCTTCGAATAATGACCTCAAAAGTATAAGTGCTTGGTAAAGAAAAGTGACAATATATGATTCATATTCCATTTAATGTAATAATTTGTTTGGTAATGATCTAATACCCAAACATAGAGATAAGCCGTCTTGGCCACGGGCATTAAGAACATTCTTGTCAGTTTATTTCGCTCAAACCATACAACATGGTACATGAGGAAAATATGCACACTGCCTGTCACAGGCATTGAGATATTCAAAAATGGTTTTAAAGAAGCATATATGGTGCTCTTTAAATGAAAAAAAATTGTTACATGAGAAATTCAACTTTATTGTTGTGGTAAACTTCGGTTTTTGACATGCTTGTATATTTGTTTGTTGTGACCAGTGATTACCCACCCTACGAGAAACATTTGTCTGCAATGCAAACCATGGCTTCACTCATGAAACTTTGCAAACAAGTCAAACAGAATGATTGTTCTGCATAAATTCGAATATTAATTTAAGTTATATTCATTGCAATTACTCTACATAGTTTCCATTTGCTTTGTCGAGTAAATTGGTGCTTTTTCTGGTCCATCCGTCCGCCTGTCACACTTTCTTCTCCCTACTCTTACATTCTAAGCAGTCGTCAAATCTTCTACGATTTTCAACCTGGGGGCAACTACGGTATAAAAGCAACTTGTTGTACAAAAAATTGGTTCTTTGATTGATTGATTGTATATTGTTTAACGTCACTCTCGAGAATTTTTCACTCATATGGAGACTCCACTACTTGCCGATGGAGAGCTGCAAATTTTGTCTTAAACTCGGCTCTCAGGGTCATTGAACAGGGAGGAATCTTTTTCGAGCCAACACCTACTGCAATACGGGACCTCGTATTATACGGTCTCATCCGAAAGACCGGTCTCCACATCCCACAGTGGGATTCGAACCCGCGACGTAAGGATCAACTCCGTACTTTGCGACTCTAGAGCAGACGCTCTTACCACTGCGCCACGCGGGTAACTGGTTCTTTGAACTCCTCTTCCATATTTTGTAATAACCAATTCATCTTTTGGATGGTGATTGGCGGTGTCCTGTAACTGTGCAATAAGGTTTTCGTATTTCTTAGCTGTTGGGGCAAAATGGGGCCAACAAATAATATTTTACCTCAAAACCCTGGTACACTGAACCCCCTCATATTTTTTAAGGACTGCAGCCCAATCATATTTTGGAGGAAGTCTAGATCTGGGTGTACATGTATACATGTCTACTGATGATGTCATAAATTTTAATAGATTGTAGATACTCAGCGAGTAGATTTAACAATAACAGGTGCTCTCTAAAGGTTCTGCAAAATATATATTCTTGGAAGTGACCTTCACACTCCCAGATGTTCCTGTATGTATGTCTTTATGTTATATTGTACAGGAGAAAATTAATGTAAAGTCTAGTTTTCCCATGAAAAAAAGCTCATATTGAGGTCCATATAATATAGATTCTCATTAATAATCCCAAGGACGTATTTACGTCGCTGGCGGCCCTGTTTTTGTATAAAGAGTAAGTCCACCAACTTTATTGAGTAAGAATGTTATCACTGAAATCTGTTTAAAAGTACCCAATGTCAGATAGGAAACACCAAATGATTTTAAAGGAAAACGCAATAACAATGTCTGCATAAGTTATATTTATTCAGTTGTGAAGATGTTCTTGATTAAGAACACTTCAGTTGACTCCAAATCTTCTCTTTTTTTCAATTAACAAGTAAGGGATTTTTGTTTTAAAAGCGATTTATAACTGCACAATTCGCATATACAATTATCTATATACTATAAATACTTGGTCCAGAAATCGAACACCGCCAGACTTACAAATGAAGGGAATTCGATATGGTAATGAAACCTAGCTGATAAGTAACGAGAACCCGTCAACCACACCTACTGGTATTGTATACTATAAACTCTGATAAAATCAAACACTTAGTAGAGTTACAAACTCTAAAGTTAAAATAGAAGATTCAAACATCAAAGTCATTATCGCTTATAAATAGGAATAGCAAGAAAGTATGATGTCTTCATAGGGTGCTGACACAACAAAATGAATTCATTTATTATATATATATCAATATAAACGATAAAAATAACATTCTTATCAAGAAATCATAAGCTTGTAAAGATCATGTCCCAGTTATGTAATAGAATTCCATTTGGAGACGTGGATCGTGCTGCTTATAGCAGACGATCGGCGAGGCTGGAGGCACGACCATGGGTAAACAATGACGTAATCAACATGGCTGTGGAGTCCGTCTGACCGAAGGCACGTGGGTGACGCCATACTGTGGACAAATTGAAACACAAACTTATCCATCACGTTCATAATTGATAAATTAACAGACGATTACGGCCCTCTTTGATCGAGGAGTCTGCAGTCGTGTATTAACCAAGCCAAAACCCGAAGAGAATTTCCAGACGCCTGCATTCTTGCGTTCTTGAAACTGGCATTTCAGAGATGAACTTGCATCTCCCCCTAAAATCTAAAATTTTAGATATATACCCTCGGTATTTGTATAGAAAGGACGAAATTAAATTGTTTTGTGGCTTTATCATGTAGGATCATTGGTTGGCATTTTAAGAAATATCATCTAGGGCACTCTGTCTTGTAATTCCCTCTTCCAAAACATGCACGACTTTTTTTGATGTTTTCATACATATGAAGCGCATGATTTTGACATATCATTTCTCTTGAGATTTTCAACATTTTCTACAAATCTCAAAAATTCCATTAGCCTTCATTTAAATGCCATATGAACACTACAAAACATCTTCGATGACCAGTTGTTTGTTTCCTGAAAAATATTCGAAAACACTCTGTTTTGGATCAGAATTCTAAAAACAAACAATCAGAAAACCTGGGAAATGGTTTTAACACTCAATAAAAGTTAAATACTGGACATTAAAAGCATGATCTGTGAAGCTTTAAGGTTTATCAAGCTGGACATTCTAGGGGCATCTGCGGGGCCTGAAATGGACATTAATAGATAAGACGAATGGCAGTTGTAGATACTGAAAGTTCAACCTGACCAAGGGGCAGTCTAATTGCATGTCATTTGTTTTAAAACCTGCTAATTAGTGACATTTCTAATTAATCACTATACACAAAATACCATCCTTATCAATTTTTGGATGATATTTATGAATCATAGGCATAAGTGTTTTCATTTTTAAGTTTCACTTTAGATGGTACATTGTTTGTGCAACTTTCACTATGCATGCAGATGATACATAGTTTCTGCAAAGCACTTTCAGAATAATTGGATAAAAAAGAACAATACAACAAAGTATTCCACTCTGGTGACAGGAAAATCTTTCCACATATGAAATACTTAAAGTTAAATTGTGATCTGTCATGCATATTTTTTTTTTCAAAATAAGGCCAAGCCTCAAGTCTTTTATTCTTCCCTTGAGATCAAAACCTGATAACTGGTCCAATAAAACTGTAGACCTTCTTGTCATTGAATAACTAAATAATAACTGGATAATTTTAGACCCCGGTCAATTATCTGATCAGATATTATCTTCAACATCAACATGGTGAATTTGTCATTGCCTTCTTAAAATCTCCTAGCCCAATTTGTCCTAATTTTCAGGCTTTTCTTCCCTTCATGTTTCACAATCAGACAATGAAATCTATATTCCTTTCAGCTAATTTTGGATAGTGGTTTTAAATGAATCAGTCAATGTAATTGCTACCACTCCATATACCCAACAAACCATCAAGTTTTTTTGTATGACTGTTATACTCAAGAATTTATAAAAATCCAATTATATCTACCATAAAATTGAATTAAGTTCATGCGAAATTTCTTGCTTGATGAGACAAAATGTAATTTTTGATTTTTTCCTGCCCCTTTTAGCCAGTCTTAAACATCAACACACAAACTTTTGACCAAAAGCATGTTTCTCATGTTTTTTTCCTAATATAGGTGGTAAAACTTTTAACTATAATTTTTTTTTTTTTTTTTTAACAATTTTGTTTATTGTAAAACATACACATACATACAAAGTATATTACAAAAACATGACTGACTGGTTTTATATATTTATCACAGTGTTAAAACTTCAACAAAATTATATATAAGTATACATAAAACAAAAATAAGTAAACATTTCTAAAATAAGGACAGTTTCTTTTCGATAGAAAAAAAAAATAAAAACATCATATCACAAAAGCTTTTCATTCAAAAAAAGACCCATTTTCATAGATATGAATGTGTAAAATATTTTAAAGATATTTCCCGTATGTTTGGAAACAGTCCTTGGAATTTGTCCATTCACTGAACGTTTTTGGTATTGACAGAATCTGATTGGTTGTTGATGTTGTTGTTTTTTGTTGTTGCTGTTTTTGTTGTTGTTGTGGAGTACTGCTTCACACTCCCAGGAGGAAAGCATGTTTTGCTGATGTCCCCATATGCTGAGACATGTCTAGTTGTGGAGCTATGGGGTTGTTAAGTGTAGCATTGAAGGTACCCTTCAGAACTGTATCTTGTATCAGGGGAGAGAACTGAAATTAAAAAAAAAGAAACATCCATCAGTCATGTTTTAAGTGAATACCTAAATTTGTATATTTACGACCCCCAATTTTGTACAAGCATAGCATACTTCTGTATGAAGAGGGATAGCTAGTATATTAGTTTGTATAAATGTTGCAGCAATAAATTTCAGAAACAAACCAGCTTTTATTTGAATAAAATCTGCTATATTAAATGTAAGTAAACAGACAAGGGCAGCTATATATCATGGTGCATTGTCAGTAAATAAAGGCTTGGATCTACCCCATGAGTCACAACATGACATGCCAATTTATTCCCATTTTCTGCACAATGCACACCTGCCCAACTCTCCATTTTATCTCAAGTATTTTTCCATTTAAACAAGCCAGGTCCTATCTGTCATTTGAAAAACAAATAATCCAGAGTAAATTCTGTTTTAAATGATGCAAGGTTATCAATCAATAAAGGTTGACATCATGCTCCAAGGTAGAGGGTATAACATGCATCTCAGCTGTCTACAAAGTTGATCTGCTTGCAGTGGATCAGAAATTAAATGACAGGGAAAGAAATCTAAAGAGGCAGGCCAGGGAATATTTATCAGACCCACTGAAAATCTACAAGAAGTTCTGGATTGGTGGTGATCTGTGATTAATAGTAAGGTCCACAGAGGGTCACCCTGTCTCTACACCTGCTGAATGCTAAAACACTTCTGTCTCGATTACACCTCAACATGAATTAAATGGGATTTAAATTGTAGGGTGATTTAATGCATTCATTATATCCATAATCAGAGAGATAATTACATGGTCTCCCTCATATTTACAGACTTTTATTTTTATAATGTTAATCAATGACACCAATGACAAAAGCTACTTTGGTCCAAACACAAAGGGGCACCACTAAACGGTAGCTTCGATTTTCATGCCTTGATGCACGGACATGCAAACTTAAGTCTCATCAAGTTACACTAATGAACACCCAGTTATTGCAGGTCTGTAATGAATAAAAGTCAATTGAATGGACTGAAATCCAAGTAAGATTAAAGCTCCTTAACTTTAGTGGGTTGCCAACAGAATGTTAATTTCACATAAAAAAAAATTATATGGGTTGATTATACAAATGAACAAAAAGCCCATACAACTCGAGTAAACTGACTCCACTCACTTTACTGATAAGGTAGTTAATTTTAGTTCCAATTTTTCAACAAAATTTTCAATTTTCATATCATCTTCTGTCAATACTAGTCATACATTAAAACTGAAAAACTTTTCAATCAAGATGATTAGATCTGAAGCCTAAATTCTCTGACAAAAACAAAGATGATAAGCTCTGACATAAGTGAACACTGGCAATAAAACTAAATTATCAGGTACAGATAAGGAGAAATTCTTCTGCAGACAAATTAATGGTCAGACATTTCACCGGATCCCTGAGCATGTCCCTTGAATGCAGATAATGGCAAAACAGAAGCAAATGATTACCTCACAAACGAGAGTTTATGTAGCTGAGAACAAGGCTATATTTATTGAAGATAAATTGTCCAGAACTAGATGTTAATTCAGGGTTACTTTATCATTTTGTTGGGTCAAGAAAGTGGAAAATGAGACAAATAAATGTCTTAAACTGGTATATGTATACTGGGACCTTATAATTAAAAGTGTTTCTGCATAGAAGCAAGGACACTGAAATGAAAATGTTTTTTGCTGTAAAAAACATCTGCATCCCCATAAAGTACATGTAGAGCCTTTTCCTACAGAATGATAGTAATTCTTGTCAAATTGGACTCAGTCAAGATTCAGAGATATGACTAGCCACTATGTTTAATCTTCTCTTTTTTATTAAGTGCAAGGCTGTTATTTTCGCCCTCCCACTTAAGCATAGACTTTTATTATTCAACATGAATAGTTAAGCAGATTTTTTCTAATCAAAGCCGGTAAAATAAGTCATTTTTCCCTTTCCCTAGCCAACTCTTATCACAAGGTAATCAAATTAAACAGAGAACAAGCATACCAAAGATCACCAATAAATATTGCAGATTGGACTCAGAAAATAGAAGAGTTCTTATCTAGTCCCACATTCTCTGGGGGTCAGGATAAGTTTTATTGCATAGGAAAAGTTCAGCTGCTGGAAAAAACACACCAAAGACATTCCAAGAAACCTTCAAAAAAGTCAATTATAGAAATTTTGTGACACGTAAAATTAAGTTTTAACTAAATGCACATGCTGCATGGTCATTAGTGTTCCAATTAGAGCCGCAGAAAGAGTTGCTTCTCTCATTAGTGTGAGTTTTTTCGCATGAAATAATAATTTGGTTTCATTTTGAAAATAAGCTGTCTGGTATATATCTGATTATGTTAACAACCTTGTGCAAACTCACTTCTCAAGTGATAAAGAAAGAAACTACATCACACTTATTTAATTAGAAACATTAAATCACAAAAATTCAGAGGCAAAAAGTATCAAGAATAAGGCATAAATTTTGCCACATCATAAGACTGTAGACAAAAATCCAAAGATGTGATGTGTCTTTTTCCTAGAATATACATCATGCTGACATTTGTTTACATCCACAAATATCCTTCCCCGTTTTTGATAAATGTCTTATTTCCAAAATTCTGTGATGTCTCGTGTATATGTTTTGGTTATGCTCCTAAAACTTCATTCAGATTGCTAAAACTGCATAACTTGTCAAAATGATTATCAAAGCAAAGGGTCAACAGCCTGTTGGAATAATATTTCTTTTAGAGAGAAAAAATGTTTTTTCTTCCTCTTGACAAAAATAATCTAGGTTGAATGAGCATATATCTTATTTCAATGTACAGTTAGTGTTTCAGTAAAATCTTACAATTACTTGGCCAGTTCTATACTTTTCAAACAAAGGAACTATGATAACTGCTATTTATAATGCAAAATTAAAAAAAAACAGTTTTAACTATATTTCTTAAAATTCTGGCTTAATTGGTAAGTTATATTTGAAATTTTTGTCCAAACCAAGGATCAGCTATGATTAAATAGGAATTTATAAATCATTGCAGTTAAGGTTAAGATTCCAGAAACACAAGCAAGACAGTATAGATACCAATTACTGTGGATAAACCTATGGGACTTTTATATCCCTTGAAAAGTTGTGCATATTTTTTTGGAGGGGGGATAAATTTTGTCAGAATAAGTTAATAAAAAATTAGAAAGATTAAAAAAATAATTTCCATCTTAAATCTTTTATTATAAATCCATTAGGAAATCATTGCTGACTTTTATCTTTAATTAGATCATGAGATGTTGATCAGAGATGTATGAAATATTTATAATCAAATCTATAAATCTCATTGTTGAAAGACTTCTAAACCTTGATTAAGAGTTAAACAACAATAATTAAATTGTCAATATTTTTTGCTTTAAAAAAGTGACAGTTAATGGATGCATGTAATTGTCATTAATTTTTCCTTTTCAGCATGAATGAAAATGTTAATATTACTGCACAATACGCACTTAACACTGCATTGTCTCCAATTTTTTTTTAAATTGGGGACCTTCGTGAAAATATTTGCCATAATTAAAAATCATATTGAAAAATAAATGTTTAAGAAATTCAGCCCAAGAATAGAGGACCAAATCCCCAGTCGACAGAATAATTGACTTAATTGAACATTGCTTTCCGCTTACAACCTATTTTTTAGGGCTATAAACTCGAAATTACGACAAGTTGATTTTATCTTCAAGTATAAAAGAAGTCTGAAAGCATAAAATTATATTTGTTATTGATACTAATAACAATGAAATGTGAATAAAAAGAAATGCTGATCCCGGAGATAATGTCAAATGAAATTCCCTTGATTTCTGATTTATTGTGATTATCATTCAATTCTTAAAATCACATTCCCCGAATGCACCCATTTCCACCAAGGATTTTATTTAAAGTTGTGGATTGAGAAATATCTAAATAATCAACAAAAAAATTATGTCTACTTTAATCGCCCAAATTTTCATGGGATTGTACGCTGACGTTTTCCCCCAAGGCTAAACAGGACTAGAAACATTCTATAATCTGCAATCAACAAGAGTTAATAACTTTCTATGACGGGATGTTTTTTTTTTTATATTTAACATCCAAAATTTCAAAAGCCCGAGCGGGAAAAAAAAGGTGGTTACTTTTCTCATTTCAAAAGGAAACCTGACGGTGGAGACTGGTGGCTTCTATACTTAAACTCTCTTAAACGACAAAATTGAAATGTTTTATTAGATTGATACACAATGTCAGCTTTGAAAAAGAAACTGTATGGGTCTAGAAAAATATAATTACAAATCTATGAAGCATAGCCAACGCAGATGACAAGAACATTTCAGACTGCCAACAGAGATTGAAAGATTTCCATCTACTTTCATGTTATTTCTATGATTTGGCTGTGGTGCAATAAAATTATGATCTTTCTTTTCTTTGCTATATGGTAAATACTTTTTCATCAAAAGGCCTGTACCACAGCCAAAATAAAAAAGTCTATATAATCTTTTTTATCTTGTGTTATGGGATAATGCTCAAAGCCCAGCAGTAAGACTTAATGCAATAGATTACAGAGACAAATTGGAATCTTAGATAGGGGGGTTAATACAGGTTCATGCATAATTAAATCTATTAATTGGAGGAGAAAAAGATACAACATAAAGAAATGAAATGTTAAGAAAAGTCTTAAAGATTTGTTTGTACTAAAAGTGATATAGATCACAGAATAAAGGAATGTGTCCAAAAAATAATAAAAATAATTTTTCTTATCAATTTTTATTGTCTTTTGGGATTGATGACTTAGGAAATTCATCATTGTGACACAATGCTACCAAAAAGGCTGAAATCTGCTTTTGTTTTAGAACTGAATAAAAAATTTTTAGGGAAAATATATTGCCTTCCTCTGATTATGTCTGAAAAATGAGACCAAGTTCTTTGAATAAAATATTCTAATATTCCTTAATTGGAGGGAAATTCTTAACAGATAAGAATTAACATTAACCAGAATGCATTTATAAATATATATTTCCTGTTTCCAAATATTTTCTGAAACGTAAGAGGAGAAATTGTTTCTAAATCAATACATAAATATGTAACATCATATATAAAAGGGTTTATCGGCTGCATCCAAATATGGAAGAAGTAAGACAGACAGGAGAGTTAAGTTTTATATTCTGTACTGATTTAAACCAAGAAACCCCAGTAAATCACTTACTCTTTCTCAACAGACTCAAGAAAACCCCTCATGAAAATTGCATTCAGACATGCTATCATTAACACTGTACACAACTTACAGTTCACACTTTTGAAATTTTATGATGACAGCCATGCTTGGTTGTTGGTTAACCTCAGAGGAAATTCTAGTTACCCATGGCCATAAACCAGGTGGGTTTGCATGTTGCTGAACCGTTTTCTGGTTAACTGGTGTCAGAACCAGAATGATCTAAAGCCTTTGCTGATGCTGAAGGGTACGGTACCAGTATTGATTTGAACTTCAATGGCAGATCAAGTAATTGCATCCTATCTTAATCAACTCTTACGTAAGGTGTCAACTAATAATCAATGCTTTGTAGTTCTTGTACACGTTTCATATGTCAAGGGGATTTATAAAACTAATGCTATTGCTTGATATTCTTGTAAGGGAAATGAAAGTTAATATTTGCATATTCAATCAAAATCTTGTTTCTGGTATGGATTTTTGTACATTTTATTGACTGCATACTGTTGTTAATATTTAAGCATGATATATCACATTCCAGAGAGAGAGAGAGAGAGAGAGAGATTGCTGGGAAAAGTTCTGTTTGTATACATGTACTGAAAAATCATTTAATTCATATCTGAACAGTGTCGAGTTTAAAATCCCAAATGAAATTTTTCTTTCTTTCAGAAATTGATGGAACGTCTTGAGAAAAGCCTAGGACTTAGAGCCTTGTGTTTTAATGTTTTGTAATACTGATGGTGATTTAATTTTTTGTCATTCTAACTGCTCCATCATTGTCAATGTTTCTGCAATTATTTTCCCTCTGTATGTCAACCATCATAGCAAGTTCTATAAGATTAAGTTGTAACAGTATTGGAAATTCACCAACAATTTTCCTCAATCTTTTATCAGTGTATATGTAAATTTTCCGACTTTGAAAATGTACTTTTTGCATATTATGCTGAGTTAACAAGATTAAAGGATATAACTGCTTGGTTACTGTACGAATTATATCGGGTGATATGAAAGTCCCAAATCAATGTATTATAGAATTGACATGTTTTTCCAATGATAATTGATCATAATTCCTATAATTTTCAAGTCTTTGGGTCATATAAAATGGAACTTTTCAAAAGAAGTACAGATGATACATTTATGGATTTTTTTTCTCAGAACCATTGTTAATTTCCATTATCAATGGTGCCTAGACAAGGTGGTGAATTTTACTATTGAATTTTTTTTACTAAAATGCATCTCAGGTACTGGAATGACACATTCCAACAGATGGCACTGCATGCATCAAAGTAGATCTCATCCTAATAGCTTATTTGTTCTCTTGAATTTCACAGACTGTTTTTTTTACATTTTAAAAATTCTTGCACAAATCACCTCAACTCTTCACAGGAGTTTATTTAGAGACCTAAAACATGGTAACTAAGATTTGGCTTGACATGTTTATTGGTAAGTTCTGTTCCAAAGATATCAGAGGATTAAGTTGAAGCAAATTAGAAGAACTACAATTGTTCAAAGCATTATAAAAAAACCCTAGGTGATAATATTTCCTCCTCGATATTTGGATTCTAAAATGTTACTGGAATTACAAAACAATCAAGCTAAATTTTTTCAAGAACAGACATCTCTAGACCATTTTATGTGACTGTGAGAATAATATGATGTCTGAGGTTTCGGATTATATGATTTTTTTTTTTGTGTGTGTTGGTAGAATTTTAGAAACTTTATATATATAATTTCTTTTTTATTACATGAAATATTTTATCAATATACCACATGATGAGAAAATATAGAACACATTCTCCCTGAAGGGAACCTATAATATTTAATGACAGTCAAAAAAAATTCTTAAGGCTATTTTAGATTTCCAGTTAAAAATGCAGGGGTTGATAAGGGGACATAAATCTGTAAAGACAAATGTACCAGGGTGATGGCCTGCACATTTCTTTTGCTGCAAGTAAGCCCATAAAGTTTGGCAAAGAAGAAATAATAGGGGCTGCAATTAATGTTGTAATAACCTAATGTGTTGAACTTGTATCAAAATAGTTACCAGGATATATATATAGTACTTAAATTTTCTTTCCATTATTTCCATTGAAGGAGAAAATTCCAAGGATATAAAAGAAGAGTTTTATGTGTGCTGCAAAAATTAAAACTTTCTCAACATTTAAAATCAAATCAAACACAATACAGTGAAACCTGTCTAATCCAGAACTTGTGTATTCTGAAATCTTGCCTAAAATGATGTCAATTTCAAGTTCCCTTCAGTAAAATTAAAATGTTTAAAATATTGTATAATCTGGAATGTTTTTGTCTTAATTATCTAGAATGTTGTTTAATCCATCCAGATTCTCCATAACCAGTGTTTCTGTATTAGACAAGTTTTTAATTACTTTACTTAATTTACTTGGTTGAAGATCATCATTACCTCATATGCCCCTGGACCAGGGCCCTCTGATTTGAGCTCCTTGAATCGCTTGTTCTTGGTGACCATCAACCCTCCCTTCTTATTAATTCCATCCTTGGACTCGTACGCACCTGGACCTACAATTATTAACAATAAAGAGAAAATTAAAGACATTAAGTCAGGGTCAAGAATTTTTATATCTTTTTATAAACTTCATGCAGTAATGTTAGAATTTTTTTTTAATATCTTTTAGTAAAATTTATGCCGTCAGAGTAGGAATTTTTATATCTTTTAATAAACTTTATTCCCACCTATAACATTGAATGCTTTTTAAAAGGCATTTGTATTTTTTTTTCAAAATTGAAAATCTGACCGCCTTATGAATCTGTTTGTCAATTTTTCCAAATTGCTGACAAATATTTAATAAAAATAATGTCATCTGTTCCCCAACCAAACATTCAATGTCCGAGCTTTGTTCATCCTCCATCATTTATCACCTACGACATGACACCAGGATTTATGAAGACCTTATCCATTGCACCATGTGCCAAATCAATTTATTTTTGGTAAGCCTACACTAAATTAATTTGGGATATGAGATTTTTATGGAGAACTTGTCTTCCTTTTAGAATTAAAATGTCTTCAACTTCTTTGGCTTCACAGGGCTTTTTTATGGACATGACAAATTCCATTTTTTTGTTCAGAAAGATATTCATTCACAAATTTAACACATATCTAATTCCACATTTAAAGGTGTAAATAATTACTGTTTTTGCAAAAAAATATCTTGTTTTATGTTAGGAAATCAAAATGCAGCATCAATTTAAGTCTTTTCTCTTTTCCCCCAAATCTTTGAAAAGTTTAATACCCAGGGGCTTTGTAAGCACATTTAATGCAAGTATTTTAGATGAAATATTTTGTATTTAACACCTTAAAACAAAATTCTTCACAAGACATTTGAAGCTTACAGATAATTGGAGGCAGTATCAAGTTTGCCATTATAATTTTACAACTGTGTTAAACACATAAATCCAAAACGAGGAAAAGGAATATTTAAATATTATTCAAGGCAAGAAATTCTCATCCTTTTTTCTCAGATATTTATCCACTGTATATGCCATATGATTCATACATGTATGTAATTGAAGATGATATTGGTTTCGTCAGTTAGAGCATGTTAGCAATTACCGCGGGATGGGTAGAACAAGTTCCCCATCACTGCCAGTGGCCCTGTATCTACAAACCCCTGTGACCCCTCCCCACCCTCCTTGACAAGAACAACGCTGATGAAAGTCGAGATAAAAGCATCTTAACATTCCTATCAAAGTCTACAGGTGAAATGACTTAGCCAAGATAATCATTTGATTAGCAAACAGAATTGTTTCTTTGCTGGGGAAATTAATGGGGACTTCCAATATACCTACAATTGTTCAGAGCAAAAATGACGGACATATGTGAGAGTTTGCTTGCCACTAATGCATGTCTGTTGGTCTGCTTCATTGCTACGGAAGTTCACGGTTTATAAAAACAAATTAAAGATAAGGTTACATGATGCTTTCATGATTATAGGTCTTTGACTTTTTGAATGTATACAAAAGGATTAAGTGCTTTTTAGCCATATGCAGAAAGGCAAAAAGTGACCCTCTGGTGCATTTATTATTCCACTCCAAGCAATACTACGCTAATATTGTAGAGTTGTACAAAATCATGACCTTTTGGTAAATATATAAATTAAATTATAACCAAAACCAATAGAGGCAATAATATAGGTATTGAGGTCAGAAATCATGATTGCAGTCAAGTTTTGATAAGAGTAATATGCATTGATTGCTGTATATTGGTCTGCAAGAGGTGATTTTTAGGATTCTGCAATTCTTGGTATATTATAAAACTATATATCTAAACCATAGCAGATGTCAAATGCTTTATATATGTTTCATGGATGCAGCCTTTTAAGTTTATGTTGCAAATTCAGGTTAAAAAAGAAGCCAGTTTTCTAAGAATTTTAAGTTGCAATGATTTCAGAACAATATGGGTCATGGCTGCTGTGAACTACATGAATACCTCCCAAAAACTTCCCATTTTCTGATGTCACATTTGATGCCATTCCAAGCTTTTAACCATCAAGAAGTTTTAATTACCTAGAGCTAAAAGTTGAAGTTTTACACAATTTTGTAGACATTGCTTACCAAGGTTTGACGGAATTCCACAAATTACACTGAGAAGCGAAACTGTTTGATGTTGAACAGAGAACACTCTACATGAAATAATGCACAAGTGTTGTCTTTAGCATTGTTCCTTGTTAATTTCAAAGCAGCCGTGTAATTTGGTTCATGTAATTTTCAAGAGGCTTATGAGCCAATCACAGATGCAAGAGGGATGAAAAATTGGCCAACCCATTCTATTTGTGGTAGGTTTCAAATTTTATTTGTACTGACATGAACAATAGCTTAAGAGTAAATTGTTTGTCTGCCAAGGTAGTTAGCCGAGTCCTGTAGCACTTCAGATTGGCTAAAACTTTCAAAAGATCCGATGCCAGATCTAAAAATGCCAGGTCTAAAAACTCTTCATATACAGCTTTGGTAGAGCCAAGTAATAATTGGTTCAATCAGTAAACTCTTGTTCTATTTTAAAGAAAATGTAGTTCAAATATTTCCAGAATATATACTACTTACGAAAGCTAAGAAATCGTTCAGCTATTGACAAGTGTCTGATAGACTCTGAGACTACAGCGTTATAAGTAAAACTGACTAATCCTCTTTGGCGAAAATTTATTAAGCTCTACAACATAATTGGACATCTTGGAACACATGCTCAAGCAATGATCAAGACAAAATAGGGTTGGAAGGTTAGAAGACGAGTGACAATGTTAAAGATAACACTGATGTATCTAGCAAATAATTGTGAAACTTGTGGCGTTAAATTGTAAAAAATGGCTACTGCTGGCCATTTCGATGGTTATCGGTTGAAAAATTACCAATTTTGTTTCTCTAAAAAGTCTTTTAATCCAAATGATGTATGTATAAATCCTGATAAAACTTGCTTTACATTTTTCACTTCAAAAGAATGTGTACTTTCACTTTTTTGAATATGTACAAAATAAATCTCTGCTAACTGCAAATTTGTTTAAAGGGGCCTGGAAATTCTCAGATGTTGGGTATGCTATCTAAAATACATATGTAAAAGGGAGATAAATGTGGCTTTGTGTGTCTTCTGTCAACAAAGAAACAGTGTAAAACAAAACAGGCATCTGGGCTACTTATCCATTGCGATAAGACCTCTCAGAAAAATGGGCTGTCAAATTTTTCAGCTGAAACCAGCAACATAATTAGTGGTCATTAGGAGAAATGGCAGAAAGATATAGAAAACCATACAACACCAAGGTCTGGTGAATTTATAAAAATCTGAAATTACTTCAGACCCATTACAGAAAGAGCAAGGAGAATCCAGAACATGAAAGGGCTTTTAGTCATCATTTGTGTGCAGTATTCATAATGGGTCTTTTGGTATTGCATGGAAACAAATTATTCAATTTCTGACAAAACATTTAATCTGCTCACAAACAAGCTGTATAGAAATTATTAGTCAACAGTGTTGAGGCAAGGGTCAATTCCTTAAGGCATCTAAACCACTCGATACAAAAAGTTAATATTTGCATTTAAAGTTTTATTGCGGATTTAATCAAGCTTTAAAAGAATGGGGATTGCATACAGTTATGATGTGCTTGCAGCTGACACTAATGTGAGAAATTGATTTTTACTGCAACACTTTTTTCTTCATATTTGCCAATTTTATTACGATATTACTCATTTTCATGGAATTATCTCAATGTTCAAATATCGTGTTCTGTTGATAAAAACAATTAAAGAATTATTTTTACCAGAAATATGCATATTTACACTGCATTTGAGATGATTATTTTGATTAAAAATCTTTATGCTCTTATGACACATGACGGGGTGCATGATCCTTGATAAGGCTTGATTTATACAGAAAAATTTAGGAGGCTGAGGAATAAAAATAGTCCACATGCTGAAAAATGTAATAGCCTTTTCTATAGCACAAGACAGCATCATTTTTTTTTTTAAAAAGAAAACAGATGAGATATGTCAATAGGCCTGAAAGACAGTAATAAAATATCTACTTCAATGACCTCCAGGCATGACCCCAGTGGTTGGAAAATTTCACCTTTGACCTTGAACAACACTAAATGCTGTAAAAACCCCTCAGACACTTCATTCTAATAGAGGTGACTAATGAGCAACATGATCCCACTTTACTTGACAAACTACCAGTACATGTACACATTTTTTTCTCCCTTGAAACATTTAATTGTAATAAGCATAAGAATATTTCTCCAAAAACTGATTCTATCTTTTTTTCCTTTTTCTAATAAATAAAAAATCAAGAGTAGATTAAAATTTCAGATGCTTGTCTGTTTATCTGTTTAAATGATACAGATGTTAGATGTTAATACTGAATTTCTATGACATCTTTTGGTCAAGGTGTGGCCTGGGATAAATATGAAAAAAAATTTTAAATCAACTTGAAGCAGATTATTTTTTTTAAATCACAATTTTGTATCAGTTTTTTTTAAGCAAGTGGGAGATGTGAGAAAAGGTTAATTACATTGGAAGAAGAATATGTCCTGATTGACCAATGTGCCATATATTGTAGATTTCTGATGACGTAGATAAACAAAAAAAAACAAAAACAAAAACAACAACAAACAAACAAAAATAAGAATTCAGACAATTTAAATTCTACATCATATTGCGTCAGAGGTTGACAAAATAAAAAAAGGTATAAAATGGATAGAGACCAGGTGTTCCATTTTGATTGAGCACTTGTTTGAATTGGAGGCCGATCCTGAACAATCCATTCTACTTCATAATACATGTAAATTTGTCGTGAACTTTTTATTTATACGGCCAGTACTGAACAAGGGAGACATAATGTTTTACATGCCTCTGTTTCCGAATATGACATGGCCGTAACATATCATTGGCAGACAATTATCTATCTTGTGGCCCATGCATCAACCAACTAGCAAACCTTGTTTTCAGAGAATAGGTGGAGCATTTTTATGTTATTTTCGATGTCTATGGGAAGAATTTGATCATAATTATCAATCTTCAGACATATCAACTAGGTCCAACTATTTATTTTCAATTGTTGAACCACAAAATTTTATCATGTTTCAAGAAAAACAAGTTCATGGCCCTGCCTTAATTTTTTTTTTTCAAGATAAATTTTTGAATATGAAGTCGATCATGCTGGTTAAGAAAAGTTGAATATTTAACACTGCAAAATCACAACTTACAATCTTAAATTAATCAAAAATTAAATTCATTTCTTAACTGTATTCACTTATTCAGTGCCTCCTTTCTTTTTCAAATTCAAATGACGTACATCTTGAACTTCAATATACATGTAATTTATATGGAGATTTACTTTAATTCACATTTGGTTTTGTGGAAACATATATATGAGACAATTAAAGATTTAACATTTGATTTTGTGGGAAAAAATACACAATTTAAGACTTGAAAATCAATAATTCAGAAAAAGAAAGTCCCTACAAAAACCAGATACTACATGTAGCTGTTAATTGATGTAAACCCATTAGTTTTCGGCTAAAAGAAATAATTAAAGTCTCTTCGTTTATTAATTTTTATTTCAGCACTTAATCATAGACAATTTTTACACACACAGTCATAAAACAAATGTTTATACTGTTTCAAGGAACCACTACATAAAAACAAGTATGTTTTTTATCCAAAAGGAATTTGTGATGGTTTTATTTTCTATTCTGTTCTTCGTCAACAGAGATATTTTATGGAAGACAATTTAATGCTCTCAGATTAACACAAGGAAGACAACTCCAACAAAATATAGAATAACTGAAAAAGTTAGATATATATGTAGCTATAACGGTAGATATTAGAATATAAGACCGTGAATCACATGTTTAAGAGGTATAGAAATGTTGTAAAAAGAATTTTTAGTATTTCAATACAGTCCCTATAAAGCAGTTCAATGGTTTTCATTTATAATTACATACATGTATAATTTATCCAAACATTAATTAATTTTTTCCTCTTGAAGACTTAATTATGAGTCTTTAATGTTTTATTTGATTTGAATGTATTTTATTGCAATTTATAAATACAAAGGGATTGGGCACTTTTAACTTTATTTGCCTTCTCTACATGCAACTTACCTTTTGTAGTCATATATTCAACATAAGAGCAGCAAAACAGGGGAGGGGAAAGGGGACTTGAATCTATATAGAGTCTATAATTGCTGCCAAGAATTTCAGCAGTAAAAAATTTAATAACTCATAAACCTAGGCTTCATAGTGTGGTTAAAATGCTTCCATACAGAGGGTTTTTCAAATGATCTCCTATTTACGGAAGCCATGATGTCTTACACAATCAACGTAAGAGCCAAAGCACTGCAGAACTGGATCTACATACACATCAAAATTAATTCAATAAACAGACAACCAAAATATCTACAATCTGCCAATTTCCCTCAAACCCTCCTGCTTCATCCAATTCTGGTATTTTTCTGTTTCACTTATCCGAGCTCGTTTATTTCCAATAATTTGATCTTTCATGATTGTAAGCGATAATTCTTTGCTGAATTATCAGATAGTTTGTATGTAAGAGTTCGATTAGATTGTCAGTTGCTCGCATAACCGAATTAGGAAAAATTCTATACCCATAATCTACAAAGTAATGAATTTGGTTATGTAATATTTCATTTAATTAAGGGAGAATACCAAATATTTTGTAGTGATTTCTTAAAAGTAATGAATTGGAAATTATTGAGTTAAAAGAAATTTAATTACGGCTTCAAACTGTATTCATCTGGATAAAAGCAAATTTGTCATCAAAACTATTTACAAAATTGACGTAGAGAAATAAATAAACTATGACAAATGCAGGAGAAACCACATGTTGATTAATGCTTAATTGACATAAAGCATTTTTTATTGGTCATTTTATTCAAAGTGCAAGTTTATTGACATTTTGAAAGTCAGTTCATTGGATATTTTTCCCTCAGCTGACTTTTTAAAATCTACCTAAAATTATTTCAATTGAAACATACATTCTTGATGAAATGTAACATTTATTACATATACATGTGTTCATTTCTAAACTTTATAAAATTTTATCAGCTTCTAAGATAAGTAATACACCACATTCCTCCCCTATGACATTATCACTGACAGATATATGTCATGTATCTGATTAAAAGAAGACATTTTGAACAACATCTTTCCAAATTCTTTGTTTTATTTCAAGAACATCTTCCTACAAAATAACATTATCTGCTATAATTTTAATATATAGGTGTTCTTTGCAGACAGACAGGGTTGTTTTCAGGAAGTGTATATACACCAAGCCATGCAGCTAGGTTACCTTTATCTTCAACCCTGATTAGATTAATCAAAAATTATGAGCAGAATTTCTTAATCTTTTAAATCGAGTAAAGCATCATGGATTAAGCCGGATATATGCCAACATGAGTTCTGATTGAGCCAGGGTTTACTGAAATGAACCAAACTTTGTTTTCTGAGGGGATCCCATCTCTAATTTGGTAAATTGGCAGAAAGAGTCTGGAGTCTATAATTCTGTGAGCATTCCGAAAACATTTAAATATTGCTGTTTACATGTAGGAATCATCTTTTTAATTAAAGCAATGATTAATACACTACATTCTTGACTGTTTTCTTAGCTGGAGAGGGAGTTTGTAATGATTATTGACTTACTGGAAACGAGACCTGCACTTAGTGTTTGGTGTACCGAAATTGGTCAGGGTCTCCTTCTCGATCTCTACGATGTTAGAAACAGTGATGTCTCATAAATCGTGACCCCCCAAACAAATCCTACTTTGCAATGTAAACAGTTGCTCCTTGGAATAGTGGAAAGAATTTTCTCCCTCAAAAAGGCTAGTGATATTTGTTTGAATAAAAAACTTGCCAAACAAAGTAATTGCAAGGAAAGGAATTAAGGCATCAAAGATCACTTACAGATAATTGTCATAATTTAGATCACTATTGTCTGGATTAATTAGGTTCTCCTATATATCAGATCAACTACTTTCATGAGTAAAGTAAGTCAGTGATACTATCATGATGTAAATTTTGAATTTAATCACTAGGGGGAGGTAAATGCAAAATTTACAACATAATATCACATGCTGTAAATTTTGCATTTACTTCCCCTTAGTAAATTCAAAATTTACAACATTATAATTCTGAAATATGAGGCTAACATACGTGTCTGACACAATTCAATTCTTGTAACTGTATTGAGTTATGGACCCAGTAGCTTACCTGGGAAGTCAGCGTCGGTGTTGGAGACAACCATGTCTCGGGGTGGGGCGAATCTGGAGGCGGCAGAGAGGAAGGAGCCGTGTTTCCTCTTGGCCTCATCCGTCCTGGGCTTGGTCCTCTCACAGGTTCGCAGCTGGGACTGCTCATAGGACTGGATGACTTCGTAGGACCCAGGGGGTGGCATCTCCTACAATATAAACATGGAAAATGAAGCATATGCTGATCTTCAGAAATGTTCTGTTTTTTGGGAGGTTTTTTAATACAAAAAGTGTTTGTGAAACACTATGCGCCCGGCGGCAACAAAGTTTGGAAAAACTATTTTTAGCATACAGGTCAAAGTCACAAGGTCATTGACCTTGGTATCATTTAAAAGAACTTGATTAGTGGAGTATGCATACCAAATATGAAGTCTCTATCTTTCATGGTTCGAAAGTTACGGTTAATGTTCAAAAAAGCTATTTTTCGCTTATAGGTCACAGTCAAGGTCACGTGGTCATTGACCTTGGTGTCATTTGAAAGAGCTTAATGAGTGTAGTAGGCAAACCAAATATGAAGTTTTAATCTTTCATGGTTCAAAAGTTATGGCAAAGGTTAAAGTTTGCAGACAAACAGACAAACAGACAAACAGACAGACAGAAAGACAGACAGGACAAAAACAATCTACGCCCAAGATCAATAATCGATCTGGGCGCATAACGATAATAATCATAATAATGATAAAAGTGTAACTTAAATCTTTGGGACTATAAATTTCCCAGAAAAATGTCATCTGCACTGAATTTTATTTTTATTCAACTGAATACATACAAATTATAGATACTTCCTGCATGCATTTTGCAGTATATCATGAAATAAGATTAGTAGAGGTGTAATATTTTTGTTTATGAAAATAAGACTTTAATTGTTACAATACTTTGTTGCAAAATGTTCTGGAAGGATAGAACACAATGAATATAAGATGGAACACAGAGATGGCATTGTGTTCTATCATTTCATGATCCCGTCCACAAATGTTACAGGACTTTTAGGTTATCCTTATCAGTATTGATACAGCCAAAACGTATGAAACAGTCCTTAACCTAAAACAGTAGTCCTTCAACAAAAACAGCTTCAAAGGAAGGCAGCCAAAAATGAGGTACTTGAAGGAGAGGGTTTAATCCAGGTTTGGCATTCAGAGATTATACTAGCCCTTGAGAACTGAACATACCTCATTTACTGATCAATAATGGATAAAAATGACCAAAACTTAATTTGCCAAGAAAACACAATTATACAAGAACAAGTAAACTGCCTGCCCAACATTTAGGCTTCTATAAGTTTGTGTAAGAAAACTTTCTGATGAAGTGCCCTGACCCCTGCAACTTCTACATTAGTGAGTTTGGCAACCGAATTGGAATTGTCATCTTGAAAAACAAACACAACTTGATATTCATTAAATTTTTAGCGAGCAGAGTGGCTTGTATATGGAATTTTTGTCAAACTACCTCCATGTCTTGTATATATGTTAAATGTGGGGTTTTAGTGTAAAAGTACATGCCTTGGGTACAGGAGAGATAAGGAAATGTTTGAAAATTTTGTATCCACTGTTAGAATCAGCTGAAAAATTGGCTTCCATTACTGTCAACAATAAAAGATTTGGTTTGTCTGCGATTAGAACTTTTGAAATTTATTTCAGAAAGATGTTATAGAGTCAGGTGTTTGTACATTAAATCTTTTAAACTATTTCTGACTTTAAAAAATCTGAGAACAGCATTTTGATGGCTAGAGTTGCTCGAGATAACTTTTGAGATTTTATGGTGCTAACAGTGCTATGATGTGTCAAAACTTCAAAAACAAGCCATAGACTTTACAGCATCATGGCTACCACACAAATTTGTCTCTGTCTCATCACAGTCAAAAAAGAAGACTGCTTAACCATAAAAAACATCCACAGAGCACAAGAACTGGTAAAACATAAAACAAAAAAACCAGAATGGTATCATTTTCATGGGCTGGTACATAACCTAATTGTCTGCTACTGCAACCTAGCTGTTTTGGTCAATTAGCACGTTCAAGAATCATTCACCAGTACTACAAATAACAAACCTTAATCTGATCATGAGATGGGGAAAGGTTTTTTTTCTATCGCTAAAATGCCGTAAAATATTATCCCCGTGGAGACTTAATACCTACAGCCATAGCACCATGGATTACATCATGTATACTTCCAGGACAGCAGTAATTTGTCTCAAATTCCCCCGCAAAAAACTTCCGACAAAAGCTTCATGATTCAGAGAGATATTGCATAACAAAAATTCACAGAATCAAAAGAAACAATATGTACATACATTTCTCAGATATTGATACAACTGAGTCATGTTCACAGGAGAATACAGAGATATGTTTATAAATGTCAAATTCTGGGTACCAAAGTGTGGAAGATAATTTTGCTATTACTAAACTCTGTTATTAAGTTTAAATATTTGAAAACTTAATCACCATAGATGTTAGAGATCAATGTTTACAAAACTATATCTTTTTTAAGTCATACCAATTTTCAAAAGTACATAATAAACTTTTTAAGTTCAAGATACAAACTTCCTACATTTAAAGAGTTGTGGGGAAAAAAATCCCTAAACAAAATTGTACTGTGTGGACCTTAGGACTCTGGCATTGAGAAATGACCAATTTTTTTCAATTCTGATAAATCACATCCCTGCAAGATCCCCCGAAATGGTAAGTTGTCCAGATATACAAATGAAACGTCCTGATTAAATTGTCCATCTTCTGATACTGTAAAGATTGTAGGAGAAATCTAATAACAAAAGAATATACATCACGGTGGCCCTGACAGGACTTACAACACAGAGCAATATATAGCGCCAAAAGCATTTCATAAATATTCCTTGTTTGATTGGGTTTTGGCTGAAGGATTCAATTTGCTAGACAAGTCCCTCTTATCAAATTCTGTATCAAGATGGAATCCATCTACAAATAAGGTATTAGCCATTCTTCTGTAAATGCAGTAGGCCTGTAGTTTTTCGGCTGTTGCGGGTTTCTGTGTTTTTTTTTTTCGTTGCAGCGGCAGACTGATGTCAGATTTTATGGTAAAATCATCAATAAAATGGACTGATAAGAAGCAGTAGAGAGCAAGGGAGGATTTTGTGTTGATACAAAGCAGACTTCAGTACCAACCCAAGATAAAAGAGACATTTCTCTTTAAATTTTTTTATTAGACTATTTGAACTGTTGAATGTTGAGAGAAATAGTCTCCTGATTTTTTAGAATTAAAATATTGCAATATTGTTGAGATTAAGAAAAAATTTCAATGTTTATATGATGAGACATTTTTTATGTGGTAAAGTTTAAATTCAGTTTGAAAATTTGTAAATTAACTTGCATGCATACATCTTTTTTTTTTTCTTTTCAAAAAACACAGAAAATGCGATCTTGATATATCAGAAATATGGAAAGTTTGACAATGCTGAAATGACAAAATTGACGAATGACTCATTGACTGACAAGGATTTCATTCATCAGTTTTCTCCTTTTTTTTTAAAGAACAATGTACTAGTATGGTGCACACCTTAAAGTTTCCAGACACTAGCTTTATTTCTGAAATATCAAATCCTAATATTTTCAACCCTTTATTACAATAACCATGTTTACAGTTTCAGTATTGATTTTGAGCAAATGCTCTGAAAATTGTGTTTAATCCAGGTTTATCTTAAATGTGCACTTTGATATTAAGTACTTTTATGAATATTTTTATTATGCCCTGCTAGTAAAATGGTTATGTCATATTGCAAAACGATTCAAATGTTAAGTGTACTTCTAGAAAATTTCCTTCCATTTTTATCTTCAAAATAGAGGAACAATAAAACCAAATGTCTTGATTTTGAGTCAATTAAACTGAGAGACAGGAACAAGTATAATAATTTACAACAATCAAAAGTGGCACCAAATACTTGACCACTTCTTGATTCTTGTATTTTATAATGTATACAGAAAAAACTTGTTGAAGGCAGGTTTTCTGTCCTTTTATATAATGGACCAGTCTGCCTCCTGTATATATGACATTCCATCATCTTGTGCACAATGCACCCAGCAGACTACATCTGCCCCATGTAAATTTCAAGTTTGTTAGCATTCTTAATGAAAGATAATTGGAACTTGGCTCCAGGGCTACATTTTTAGCTTCCTAAAAACAAGGGATTTTAAACAAGTTTACGATTTCAATGGCTTTAGTTTTTGTTGAATGTCTGCACTTTAATGAAATATTGTCTGCCATTAATTCATTGTTTACAATAGTGTTGTAAATTTTATTTTTCATTGATGTTGAAATTATACTTGAAGTTGAGAGGGAATTTGTTTATTTATGATTTAAATGGATGAAATAATTCTTGGAATAAATAAACAAGTTGAAATAATTTACTTTTCTAAGAAAAAGTTATAAACAATGGATCTGGAAGATGCAGCAAAAATGTATCTAAGTTGTAATTCAAATTAGTTCTTAAATTTCTTGTTTTAAGGAACAAGATAAGATTTAAAAAGGAAATTAAAGCATAGTTTTCTTAACTTTTTTGATATCAGTGATAGAGTGAAAAAATGTTAAAAAGTGAAGGAAAAACCTCAAGTTGAACATTATGTGTAAATGCAATTAAGATGACTCAATAAAGTTCCTAGTGTGTCTCAAACCTACTTTGTAGAAACTGTGACTTTTCAGAATGGGCTCCCAAATTATCACACCAAAAGGCATCATGGGAAATTAAGATGGAAGACAGTCATAGCTGAATATGACATACTCCATCAAAAAATTCAGAGGAAGGTGAGAAAAAATGATGGATAGTACTCTATTAGATACTGGGAGAAGTAATTGATTGCCATGGTTTAACAGAAACTCTCATCAATTTCTCAAAATCACACTGATAAAGCAAGAAAGATCAACTGAACATTCATGAGAACATTTGAACTCAGAATTGGAAGTCTGATTGCAAAAAAAAAAATATATCATATTAATCAAACAATAACTCAATCATGCTGTAAAGCTCCAATCAAATATTCTGTTTCAATGTCAACTACCCTCTCCAGTTTCACAGGAAAATACTTCCTTTCATGGACTTTATACTCCTACATAACCACACTTTCGGTTATAGTTGAAAAGTACACCACTATACATCCTGCCTTGACTGATGATGCCTGCAAAGCATATCCCACTCACAGGCCATTAGAAGATGCAAAACACCACTCAGGGGACAAACTCAGGAAGAACTGAGAGCAGATGATGGCTTCTAACTGAAACTAACCCTAAAACCATCACCAAAGTCGGATCATATTTTCTGACTACTTATGGATTTTGAATAGTTCTGCTCTTGCATGATATCCTAATTGTTGAGTGTTGACAAGTTATCTTAACTGCATATTTATGAAGTTTGAGCCACCAGTACAGATCATATGCACTTGATATTCAATTAAGCTATTCATGATAGTTTATTGTGTAATCTTTGTAAACTCTGCATAAAATCGAATGATTGACCATGAGTTTTTGCTTGTCAGCAGTTTTTTAAGGATACTACAGAGAGGTTTCTGACAAATGCTAGAGAATAAGTCAGTGGAATCTTGTTTGTCATTAACAGGATATGATAGATGGTTTATGAATAGGACATATTTTATTGAACAATACATTTTGAGGGGTATAATTTGGTGTATAACTGGACAATGAAATAGGAGGTTTTGTGATAAAGAGATACATGTACTATCACTAAAGCACCTACCAAAAAGGTTTTTTTTTTGGTTTGAAGTTAAATGGTTTGCAAATAAATGGTTTTTGCCACAGGTACTTGTGGACATATTCAACCCCGGGGCTTATTGGACATTTTTTTCACAAATTATATTTATTACACTTATTCATCATGTGTACAATATGAAAAAATCCTCAAAACCCCAAGATAATCGCTCCTCAAAAAAAATACCCCACTATACATTATAAGAGAGAAAGGTATGCAACTCCCGTTTGTTTACGTTGTACCCCCACTGGTCTTTCTGGGTTTAAAACATGTATTTATTTTATTTCAACCTGAAATGTCGATTCAAACCGTCTCTACATTTATTTCTGTCATAGTCCATGCTATCGGATTGACTCTGCATCTCGTAAAAATCCCACAATATCTTATTAAACAGCATTCCAGTCAGAACGTTGAAATTTCCTTAGGTTCGCAACGGAAGTGCAAAGAGAATGTTTCACTTATTACGAAAACGTCCGAGAGAGTTTTGGCCTGACGTAATAATTCCTCTCGGGTGTTATCAACATTCTTTATGCACTTCCGTTGCTTTTACTAAGGGAAATTTCAACGTTCTGACTGTAATGCTGTTTATTGTGGGATTTTTACGAGATGCAGAGTTTTGGACTATGACAGAAATATATGTAGAGACGGTGTGAATCGACATTTCAGGTTGAAATGAAATAAATACATGTTTTAAACCCAGAAAGACCAGTGGGGGTACAACGTAAACAAACGGGAGTTGCATACCTTTCTCTCTTATAATGATTGGGGTATTTTTTTTGAGGAGCGATTATCTTGGGGTTTTGAGGATTTTTTCATATTGTTCACATGATGAATAAGAGTAATAAATATAATTTGTGAAAAAAATGTCAGTCCTGTCCACAAGTACCTGTGGTTTTTGCACAAGTTTTTCATATTTTGAAGTAATTTTTCTGACTGTCAGTAAACTATTCAAAGATTTGAAAACCAATACCATTTCAGTGACAAACAGTTATAAAGAGCCATACTGGTTTTAATCAGCCATTTTGTTACTATGACTGATGACATTTTACTCGGCTTTACTGTAGCAAATAGTTTTTCAACCCTTCCTTTACTGCAATACCTTAATTATTGTAGGCTGTTCTGGAAGTCTGGCTGTCACAGAGGAGAAGTTAGATGTCAGGTTCTGGTATCGGTTTTGGAATGGTTTTTCCTTGACCTGGTAATGAGCTGGTCCCGGTACTTCGGTTTCATCCTTCTTGGTGATTGGTTTGACTCTGACCGAGGTGGTGCCAAACACACCTTTTCTGGTGCTCTCTATGTAGGCTTTCCTCATGCTATCAGATCCCATTCCGGTCAGGTTATAGGCACCAGGTCCTAAAATTAGAGTCCAAAAATTTCATTAATAAATTACATGTACTCTATATCTGGAACTTGAGATTAGCTGGATACAGCGTACCTCCTTGCGGAAATACATATAAGAAAAGTTATTTTCTAAATTTCACCCTAAAAGAGTCAAAACTTGCCACCTTTCTTGCACAAATAAAAATCTTACTCAAACACATAATAAAAAACACAATATTCATAAATGAGTCAAAAACAGTAAACCATCTCCGAAGATTTAAATCTTAAAATTCAATTTGTGTTGCCTGTGGATTACATTTGACGTTTGAGAAAAATATCTTGAGAAAGAAATTAAAACCACAATTAACTTTGTGACATTTTGAAGACACTGCATGCATGAGTAGTGTGAAGCCAAACACTCAGAGGAATGAGATGATGAGTCTGAGATCGAGTCAGTCCCAAATGATGGCAGAATCTTCAGGAAATAATGAAAATTTATCACATGTGTGCTTGATCACTCTGAAATGACTCATTTCCCAAGCTTTAAAAAAAGGAAAATGGAATAATTTCAAATTGCTTGGACATTTTATTTATGTCTTAAGAAGATGGCAGCACACAATTTTTTTATGCATAATTGCTTTTAATACTTAATTCATTTTTTAAAAGTTTGTTTTAATTTTTCAACAGAAGTTATCACATTTTAGAAATACATTTCTCTCATTATCTTAAAACTACTTCTTACATACTGTAAAATCACATATTTTCGTGGGGTCAAATTTTTGAGGTTTGAAAAAGAAATATCTGTTTGTGGGGATTTGAATTTGTGGTTGTCTGGAGAAATGTTGACTAGTAATGCATATAGAATTTTTACATTTTGTGGTGGTCATAAATGAATTCGAAGGTCTCTCCACACCTCGAAAACAGCAAAAATTAAACTCCCATGTAAATTATTGATTTCACAGTATATGAAGTACAGCTAAAGCATAAAATTTCTATCAAATTACTATCAGCAACAATATTTTTATGATACATTTTTTTTTCCTCTCAAAAAATAAAAAATTGAAAATTAGAAATAAGAATTCTTTTTGACATAGGTAAATATTTTTTTTTTTGGTCTTTCTTACTATGCAAAAAGGAGAAGCATATGGCAAAGACCTTAAAACCTGATACTTTGAGAAACATTGTCACATATAACACATGTAATGATATTATCAGGATATTATTCAGATTCCACAATAACTTAGTCTGTCAACCTGTCAAAGGGTAAAATACCAGAAAACACATAAAAAACAATTACTTCTGGGGATTCCATATGGCTCATAAGATGGGTGTATAGAGGCAAAATGTCTTCCCCCCATTCCCAGAAAAGTCTTATGGCCAGGCTAACACAGGGGGTGACATTTTTCAGACCCCCATTTACCCCTCATAAAAACTCCCTGACAATTCTTAATGTCCGAGCATCTGGGCTCAGCTCTAAATTTGTGTGATGCACATCTCTGCAAACATGGAATTTATGAGTTTTTATGATGAGAACTAAAAGGTTGATGAGACAAGAGCTTCATCAAGATTGTTATTATATTAGAGTTGAGAAAAACTCTGACATTTAGGGTTGGTGTCAGGTTTCTTCTTTGTTTCTGGCCACCCAAAAAATAATGGAATCCTTATCTATGAATCTTCATTACTGTCACAAGCACATTCTGTCCTAAAACTGGGAATCTGGAATTGTCCCCCAAAATTACCTCACAATCCCTCATTACAGCTTTCTAATTAGAAATTATGTAAACTGGGAAATTATGCACATGAGATTTGGTGAGATAAATCTTCCTCCATCTTGTTAATACATTGTTCTAAAAAAAAAGTTCTTTTCCTCTAGAATTTTATTTCAAGTGATCCATGATCAAAAATAACATAGTGCCTACAAATTTTATTTTCAGGGAAAGAAGAGTTTTTTTCCAACACCTTTATATAAAAGTACTTTGTTATATGACGAGGCCCTTATTAACAATAATTCTCAAAGGACACACTGCCTACATCATCATCACTGAAAGAGATAAAAATCTCTCAAAATATTCCAAGCCGAATATTGGTTTTTTGACTCAGTTCTAACAATTCCTTTCTTTGATTAACACCAAATCTGAAGCTTTTTTTTGCATCAGGGAAGTTTACATCAGTCCTGCAACAGTTCACCTGGGAGCTAAGATACCATCACATCATCTCCTACCACTTTCCCACTAGATGGGAAACTTGGGAATTACTTTTTTTCAGCAGTGAGTTGATTGAATTTAAGCGACAACTAGAGACCAAACAAAGAGGCTGGAAGAATCGGTATTAAAATCATCAACCATTTTATGGCTTTACTCTCTTCTGTTTTACAATTTCCCGATTCATATTTTTTTAACAGCTGGAATTTCCCATCGTTGAATGCAGTAAAGCAAACAAATGTTGAATATCAAAGAAATGATGGTGTGACAGAATGTAGTTATGTTTTATAGAGTAACATTTTTATGTCATCTCTTATATTTTTTTTATTTGCATCAGATAGAGTGCATGGATGAAGAAGTAATTAAAAAAATTAATTCAGAATTTTAACTTTGCATTATAATGCCACCTGAGACAATTTTTCAATATTTTAGATTTGAATAATATATGTAATACGCGAGTTTTGATATTGTAACTCTCCTACAATAGAGGCACAAAATGTATCAGTATCAGCATGGAAGTGGGACAGGTTGTTTGTGTATACAAAAGTGCATGAATAAATGAACAAAGTTTATAACTTTAAAAATTTATTTTTAATGTGATAGAAAGATAATAATGTTAATCAGTGATGCATTTGATGATCTTATCAAGCTCAACTGTGCATATTTACATATCTACTTTCAATTAGGGTACTTGAAAATGAAAGAAATATAGTTGTTTTTAA
Organism: Saccostrea cuccullata; assembly: GCF_032062105.1. Lineage (NCBI taxonomy): Eukaryota > Metazoa > Mollusca > Bivalvia > Ostreida > Ostreidae > Saccostrea > Saccostrea cuccullata. The sequence continues at coordinate 38,412 of NW_026921547.1, read as the reverse complement.
ACAATGTAGAATATTTTTTTGATTGTAAATATACCTTTTGTCTGTTTACAAAAGTTTGTGCACCATTTTCTAAAACTATAATTATTTCAAAAAACATTTTGAAATAAAATCTAAATTAAATAAACTGAAATGTGCATGTTTCCATTCAAAATATGGAATTGTTTAAATTGTGTATAATATTGCATAAAAATGATATCCATATTAACACTATATTTTTGCTATTTTCCATGCATCTCTTTTATCAAAAAACAAAATACTCAAACATTCTAAGAACAATCTTTAAAAAAAAGATTACAATTGTCCACATCCATTTAAAAGGGAGAGAATTCTTAATTTTGTTAAAGCAAATGAGAAAAAGAAAGAGAAAGTTTCTATAAGCAAGCAACAAACAGTTGATGTCACTTCAGATTGAGAATAAAGTGATCGATTCCGTGATATCATTGAATTCATTCTAAATATACCTGGTGTTTTCTTGACATGGGGTTCAGGGTTAAATCTAACTGAGGTCTGTCCAAATGGGGATCTCTTCAGTCCAGTAGTTCTCTTTAGGGTCTCCAGTGCATTACGGGGGTCATTGTATGTACCAGGAGCAGGGAGGGTCTTCTTAATTGGGGTAAATCTCTGCAATCATAAAACAAATAACCCTGAATATGCACTAGAATATTTTTCTGATAAGGACATTGATGTACTTAATATTTCAAAATGATTTGCAGCACATTAGCTCAGCAATCCTACTAAATTTGGATAGAATAAGTAAATTAAGCTCCATAACTATGACAAAGGAGTAAAAATTTTAAATCTTAATCAATAAATTTATAAGTTTTTTTTTTATTTGACTAGGTACCTAGGTAATGGTTTCTGTGGAATCACAATTTCTGTTCAACCCACACGAGGGTAGAAAAATATGCAGTTTTCAAAAGTATTTGAAAAATTGTTGGGCTTTTAACAAACCTTGGCCTGTGACATAAAGGGAGGGTGTTCTACTTCTATTCCCTCTGTATTGACTTTTGGAGGTTCAGGATCAAACCCTCCTTTAACATCATACTTCCCTGGTCCAGGAATGGCCTATAAAAATGATGTTTTAAATTAAATTAATGACAGATTAAGCCAAAACTCTGCTAAAATATTCTTAAATACATATTTAATCATGTTATATTTGTAAATACAAATAATCAAATTACAATGCATTTTGCAAAATATAATTTTCTTTTTTTATTAAATTCTCATGCAGCTGTTTTCCACGAGCTTCCCATGTTGCTGTTTAAAGGGAAACAACTCCTACATATACACAATACCAATAAAACACACCTTCTTCTCCTCATCCTTGACAATTGACTCGTGGTATCTAGGAATCCTGGCCTCAAACCTGTGAGATTCCTCTGTAGCATTCACATTTTCTGCTCTGTTCTGTACATTAACATAGGGCTCATAGTCCCCTGGCCCGGGGCCCATCTTCCCTTTACTGAGGTCCATACGTTTGGAGGCATATTTACTGAAGTGGACACCCTGATATGTTTTTGTGGCCTTTGTAGGATCCTAAAATCAGAAAATTTTAGACTTTTTAGATTTTTAAAACATTTGGAGATTATTGGCCCATTGTTTACATTATTAAATAAATTAATGAAAAGTCAGTTCTAGCAGTGAATATAAAAAAAATCAAAATGTTTTTAATAAAGATTTCAAATATGTGAATCCAACTAAAATATTAGATGTATATATGTATTTATCTCTGAGACTGTAAGATATTGAGACTTTGTCAAGTTCAATTTGAATCGAATTTAATACCAGTTTTACAGAAGATGTGTTTTAAAATGTCCATCTTACTGCAGATGGGTTATAGAAGGCTGGTCCTATAGTTTTATCCTTGTCAGGAGCATCCTGTTTTTTTAGAGTTCCGTCTTCACATTCTTCGTACCCATAGGCCTGCCCTGGCATAGGAATAGAGGGTGCCTCTGGCTTCCTGTGGAATTTGATTCTGCTTGTCACCAACTACAAAAGTATTACAACGATTTTAAAACAACTTTGCAGATATGTTATTTCTTTTTTAAAAAAAAGCATAATCACATAGTGTACACCAAGAAATATCTTTTCTTCCACTTTGATTATAGGATTCCTATGGAACAAAATACAATCATGGAAAACAGACAAAAACAATTCCAGCATAGAAACATGTTTTTCTGTGTAATATGAACCTATTCACTTGCATTTTTATACTACATGTGTATGCATTGCCCCCCTTCCTCCCCCCAAGTAGTTTTTATTCAAAGCCCCCCAAAAGCAACTGTAATAAATGTAACTTGAAATGCTTATTTCAGATTTTTGCTATCTGACACTTACACTTCCAGCATTATTTTTGCCCTGGATACTGCCTGGGGCAGACTTGCTGGCCCTGAAGTCTGTGTACTTTTCTGTACTGTACGTCCCTGGTCCTGGGTTCTCTGGAATCTGGCCCTGGAATCTTTTAGATTTATTGGCCAGTGTTTTTCCTCCCTGTAAAACACAATTTAGAATATATATCTGTGTTGATCTACTACAAGCATGACTTAAAATTTCAGTATTTGTTGGACAACATTATGATACTTACAGGAACAAAATCTTGAGCATTTTGAGGATCATAATGACCTGGTCCAGGGGCTGCAACAACCTGATCACTAACATTTAGGAATGTTTCTCGACTTGTCATAGACAAGAAAGGGGCATATCCATCTGGAAAATAGATCATGCATTTACTTAGATAGATTTAATGTATGGTAAACAATACAAAGATTGTCATTACAATAAAGCTTCAAATGCGATTTTGAGAGAATTTAGCCACATTCAAAGGGCAGAGGAACACTGCACTTACCAGCCTTGAGTTTAGCTCTGGCCAGGGCACTAGTTTCATCTTTCCTGGCCCAGTTAGATTTTTAAAGATTTTTCATATTAATTCCTCTATCATATGAGCCTGGTCCCACATTTCCTGGAGTGGATCCATATGTCTTCACCAGATCTCTAGGAGCTCTGTCATACATGGTGTTTCACTACCTCAACTATAAACAGAATTAAACTCAAACTATTTTAAAAAGTCTATAAAAATCATAACAATGAATTATTTTGTAGTGATAAAGTCTATTAAAAGGGTTGGAGTTGTCATCATTCTTGTATTAGAGGTCAACTCCTTACAGGAAGAAGAATAGAAAAAGTGCTGCGATGTTTATTAAATAAAAGTTTATCTAAATAGGAATGAAATTTCATGTATTTAAGCCTCATCAAATCCAATTTACGATATTTCTGCCTTCTTTGTATCAATTCTTGGGAGCAAGCAATATGTAAAATCGCATACAATTGTCAATATTTACCAAAAAATTGAGAGAAGTCCACCAATTACTGTGTTGCTATGGAACAATATGGCGGAAAGTACCGTACGACTGTCGTAAAATATGCTCCCGAAAATTTACTAATGGTAATATCATAATAAGTATACTAGCAATAAAAATTGTTTGAGTTTAATTAGTCGAATATCTAAGAAAAAATTTTAAAAGACACGAAATTCACAAATTTAAATGTATGTCGTAAAATGTTATGTTTACTTTTTCGGTAGTTGACCTCTGACCTCAGCCGGGTGCTTTGTTACACAATATTCGAAGTTGAACTTTGAAGGTATATTCCATGAATACGTTGAATAAGGGTTTTGTCAGCACTCATTCGAAAGGCATGGGTGTTATTCTATGTATTTATATAAAGGATCTTGTTTGTTTTATTTCCTTAGAGATTTTTTATTGAGTAATTTTGATGTGCATTATTTTCAAATTCAGCTTCAAACATGAGTGCTTACTAAGGCATATAGAAATCACTTTTGGATTTATTCCTGTCTTAAACTTTAATTCTCTCTTTCTTCTTTAAAAGATGTCTAGTTCTCCTTCTGAACCAGATAGAGTGCATTTAGTCACAGGGGGTGGAGGATACCCCGGGTTCAACCTTGGTAAAAAGCTGGCCCAGAATGGAAAGAAAGTTATCCTAGTAGACATCATCAAACCAAGGTGGCCAATGGAGGAAAACGTGTCTTTTATTCAGGTTACATAGAAATTTTACTGTACATATCCATCATTTTCTTCTTAAGTTCATGTAATATTTACAGATATAGAACTGTAATTAAAATCTTCCTAGTACATTTAACTTCAAGATAATGTAACTTCTGAATCAGCAAGATTCGAAGTGACTTAAAAATTTCGTGGAGATGCCAGACTGAGATTTTTAGTCTCTTTGAATTTCACTGAGATAAATAACAAGATCCATCAAAATCAAGTTATAAATTCCCTGTAGCTTCTTCAAAATAGCATTTTGGAAACAACTTTTCAAATTTAATACTGATAAAACTTGGTTATTTAAGTTTATATAAAGTTTTACATTTACAGTGCAATATAGCTCAAGGTCATGAAGTGGAGGAAGCATTAAAAGGAGCAGATTGTGTGTACCACATGGCCTCTTATGGAATGTCGGGGAGGGAACAAGTAAGGTATTTTATCTGTTTCTTCTGACATTAATATCGAAATGAATTCATTCATAAATTACATGTATTATTATAAAATGTACAAATATACTTTGTGTATAAACAAGTATGAAGCGGCAGTGCTTCACAACGAAAAAAGAAAATATTTAATCAAATGGAATATTAATTATCATGGAATATTATGTTTGGAATTTTTTCTTTTTTTAGTTGAATACTAAAGTGATAGAGGCTGTAAATGTAGGAGGAACAGAAAATGTTATCAAAGGTAACATTTTAGAATAAGTGAGATTTGATTGAGGAAAAAGTAAAATTTATCTCCAACTCATATGTCAGACTTCACCATATAAAAAGTGCATGTTTTGGAGGGTAACAACAACCTGAGAGAAATCCCAGTTTTGACTAATGAATCAGAAAATGTTAACAATACATGATTTCATTTTTCTTAGAAGTGTCTATTTCAACTTTCCAAAGCATGCATTTTTAATTTTGTTGTGCTGAATGTATGTATGATGCATAAAATGGTCTGAAATTCTTTTTCAATTCCCAGTTTGAAAGGCTTTCTAGTTAAGTCTGTTTCCATCCATTTTTCTCTGTTAAAAAAAGTGTTAAAAAGATCACTGATCTCTCAGTTAATCATTTAATATTTGTATTTCAGCATGCTTGAAGCACAAGATCAGGAGACTTGTCTACACCAGCACATACAATGTCATCTTTGGGGGTCAGGAAATTCGTGATGGGAATGAATCCCTGCCTTACCTACCTCTTAACAAAGTAGAGTTTTCATTAATACTGTGAAATCACAAAATTTAGTGGGGGTTTAATCTTCCTTGTTTTTGAGGTATGAATAGACCCACAATTTCATGTACACCAAGAAATGTAAAATGTTACATACATAACTACTCAACAATTCTTCATACATGAATTCAAATCCCCCAAAACCAAGACAGATTTTACTAAAACCACGAAGATTTGCCCCATGAAAATATGTGATTTAACAGTATGTGACATACTGTATGCTGTACTTGTAAGTAAATTGATATTGATATATTCAAAATTGAGTGCAATCACTGGATGTTATGAAATACCGCATTATTGTTTGAATCAGAGCCACTATTATTTGAAGCCTACATGCTTTTTAAGTACACTTATGCATACAATATTCAGGGTTTTCCTTGAAACTTTTCAGAACATTATTTACAAGTACCACAGTAATTGTCATTCATTCCATGAGAAGGGTTTTCATGATTTTTACCATAGCAAAATTAAAGTTAATAGAAACCCTGATGTTTAATTAAGACAAAATCAGGGATGTATCTAGTACAAGCTTGACCACCATCCATGTCATATGCAGGAGAGCCTCATTTATCCGGACGCTTTGGTTCCTAGTCTTTTTGTCCAGATATGTGAAGTGTCCGGATATCTGGGTTACCAATTAAACAAGACAAAATAAAGTTTAAAAAATCTGTTATGATGAAAAATCGTCCAGATACTGAAGCATCCGGATATCTGGCGTCCGGATATCTGAAGGTCCACTGTACTTATTCAAGCCTTAGGTCCCCAAGTTTTAAAGATATCATTAATAGGAAATCCCTGTGAATTCCAAATAAATTGAACTTTGTTTTTGAAAACTGTTGTATTACTTTCTTTATTTCACTGCAGCATCCTGATCATTATTCACGAACCAAAAGTATAGCAGAACAAAAGATACTGGCTGCCAATGACCCCGGAGTTCTCCATACCTGTGCCCTCAGGCTGGCAGGGGTATATGGGGTGGGGGAACTTCGTCATATACCAAGGACCGTGGTGAGTGAGGATCAAAATTGTACTTTACATATATACCAGAGTAACAATTGATGAGAAGTTATGTACCTTTTAGCAACCGTTATGTAAAAATAGAGAGAGAAAAAATAGGGTTACTTCCTATGAGTTTTACGTGTAAATTGCCGAAAGGTATATATATAAATGTAGAGCACACACATGCATATGGTTAAATAACACTTCTCAAAGTTTTGAGTAGAATGTATTTAAAAAATTAAAGTGCAAGGTGATTTTTTTTTTAATGAAGAAATATAATATGTCTCTCCAGCACAAGATTTGCCATTTACCACAGATAAGTAACTTTTGTTTGTTTGTTTTCTTCAGAACACAGTACAGATGGGAGCTATGAAGGCCCTGTTTGGTAAAAATTCTTTACAAGACTTTCTTCACGTGGACAATCTTGTTCAGGGACATATTCTTGCAGGACAGGCATTAATGGAGTCAAAGAAATGTGTAGCTGTAAGCAATTGGCCTTTTATTTCATCTTGAAATACTGTATACAGAGAAATTTTTGCCCCTGTTTTATTTTTGCCCCTGTCATCCTTGTCACAAGTGGGCAAATTGAAAACGGGGCAAATTCAAAGAACACAATATAATTTCTTAAACAGAACTGTGACAGGGCGAATTTAAAATGGGGCAAAATTGTTAGCAGGTTTAAAGGGGCAAAAATAACCTTATGTACAGTATTTAAAAGCATGCATTGATTTTGGTTTTTGTTTTTTTACAGGCAGGCCAGGCCTACTTTTTGTCAGATGGTGCTCCTATCAATACTTTTGAATTCTTCAGGCCCCTGGTGAGTTATGTTTTGAATGTTAAAAATATATGGAATGGAAACTTGAGAGAAACTTCCTCAATAATAACTTCTGTATAACGTTTATCCTGTCGATGCTGGTACAGTTGAACTTCAATATCTTGAACTCGAATATCTTGAATACCATGGATATGTCGAAGTGATGTGGAAGTCTCAACCACATATTCTTTTTTACCCTCCATATCTCGAATCCTCAGATATGTTGAAGGTTTTTTCTCTTCAGGTTCTAGATAATGAAGTTTAACTGTATAGTTTCAGTAAGTTGGATTAAAATTGTATTTGTTTTAATTCCGTATTTTCAGCTGGAGGGACTGGGTTACTCACTTCCCAAAGTTTCTGTACCTGTGTCTCTAGTCTATGCAGTAGGTAAGAAAATCATTGTTTATCATGCTTTGATGGATCTTTCCTTTATTAAATGCATGTTCTTGTTAAACATATAGATTACCATATATACTTGCCTATAAGTCGGTCCGCCTATAAGTCAGTTGTATTTTTTAGGTTAATTTGGAGGGATTTGCAATTGACCCGCTTATAAGTCAGTGCAACTTTTTGCCAGAATCATTTCACAATTTCAAACGAATACTGGTTAACCTGGTTTCGATTAATATTTTTAGAAATGATGCCAATATTTAGCGTTAAATCGTTTTGAAAATTAGATAATGCACACTTAGGATAAAAATAAAGTATTAAATACTTTTACTTGATGTATATATAATCTTAGAATACATAAATGTTATGACATATGACATATCCAGACTTTGTTTAACAATCATCGTGGAATATACGTTTCTAAAATACAGTGGACCTTCAGATATCCGGACCCCAGATATCCGGATGCTTCAGTATCCGGACGATTTTTCATCGGAACGAAATTTTTAAACGTTATATTGTCTTGTTTAACTGGTGATTCAAGTATCCGGACGCTTCACATATCCGTACAAATTGACTGGGAACCAAAGCATCCGGATAAATGAGGCTCCACTGTACTACACAAATTATGCCATCCAAAAAAATTAGTCATCTTTCTTTGACTTGCCTATAAGTCAGACATAAAATTTTGGACCAAAAAAAAAAACCGACTTAAAGGCAAGTATTTATGATACATTTTTAATATGGTAAAAATGAAAATATGTGTGTGTCACTCCATTTTGTCAAATTTTGATCACTTGTTACAGTCACTGTTATTCATATAATGTGTGTACAGGTACATGTATTTGCTACTGAAATTATAAATTTTGTTCATTTAAATTCTTTTCATTGATAAAAGTTTCATTGTTTAAGTCAGATACCAAAAGATTGTATTAATTACATTTTGATACATTAATCTTATTTTTTTCCAGCTTTTATTATTGAGTGGATCCACTTCTTTGTTGGTAGAGTTTACAACTTTCAACCCATTTTAACAAGAACAGAGGTTAGATATAACTTAATTTTTAGATATGATATCTTTTAAAAGCTGTCAACCAGGGAACCTATATACTAACAGGATAGGCAAGTACCGCAAGTCTCGCTATATCTCGTAAGTCATGGGATTCGTAAGTGAACTTTAATTAATTATATCTCTAATGCTTTCACATATTTCTGATCAAAACTTTAAAAAATCTATCAAAAAATCATTCAAGATCGTTTTTTAGCATGGATTATACTACTTATCTTAGTGGTAATTTTGTTTTATTCAAAATCGGCACATGCCCATGATCGGCCATTTTCCAATAATTTGCCAATTTCAGTGTTTGTTTTCTTTATATTTAAATCATATTATTATTTATGGTTTAAAATTTATTCTACCGCGATTATTGTAAACATGAAAGGAAACCGCCGGACATTATTCTCCAATAAATCACGAACGTCATCAAAAAATTATCAGATCAGAAACACGTATCCTTAACAATTCAAATGCATGTTTGGCTGTAGAATGAAATACTTGTTTAGACCGCATAGATGTGTCGTCTTTTGCAGTACAAACACTGTAAATTGCATCAAGTTGCTGATGAATGTCGGTTTTTATAGCTAAGCGGGGCTATTCCACGGACCTCCCTACACATTAAAAAACGTGATTTTAGCAGTAAAACAGGAACATGATTTTGTTATTGTATATTCATTTTAACTGATCAATACATATTACGAACAAATTTGTAATTTAAAAAGGCTATTTTTAATGTAACGAAAGCTCAAATCGGCTGCATTCTATACACAGGTAAGCAAACAAATTTTACCTCTGGTGTTAAATGAAACAGCGTAATCGAGAGATGGTGACCTAATTCGTTTCTCTATAGAGGTTCACGATTATCCTTAATTTATCGTTTGTACCATACATAGTAGAATAGAAATAAAGTCCTTGTTGTCGTGAATGATGCAGAATAACCTCCTCGGTCTCGAAATGTTGTTTGAAATATAAAAGCCTCGGCTAGCGCCTCGGCTTTTATCTTTCAAACAACATTTCTCGACCTCGGAGGTTATTCTGCAACATTCACGAAAACGCGGACTTTATTTCTTAATTAAAAATCAATTCCAATACATAAATTGAGTAAATCATATTAATAAGAAAACACCAAGTTTACTGGGAATAAACATAGTTTGAAAAACTTGTGCGTGATGTTTTGGGTAAATAAACAGAGCGATGAAGGAGTTGTCTATCCCATTAGTATATAGGTCCTTGCTGTCAACTATCATATGCAAAAAAAAAATATTCTTAGTTCTAAGATTTGATCAATTTTTATGGAGCTCTTCTTCTAAAGGAGATCAAAGTAGTCTGAAAATGGCCACGACCACCAAGTCCTCTTAAACTATAAACTTGGTCTACCATATAGAGATGTACATTTTGAAATAATAATTCCTAAAAATTGATGCTATTTGCTTAATTGTATTGTTAAGTGCAGGAGCATCTATCATATGCATAAATATTTTTTCCCCTTGCTTCTAGGTTTACAAATCCGGTGTCACACACTACTTCAGCATCAAAAAAGCATCCAGAGATTTAGGATACCAGCCAACAATACAGAATGAAATATCTGATGTTTTAGAGGAATACATTCAAAAGGGATTCAAAAAGAGAAAAAGAAAACAGTCGGCCCTTATGTATTATTTTGTCAACCTCATCATAGCTGTGATATTTGCTTCTTTTGTTTTATCTTGGTTGCCAGGAGTAAAATAAACTATAAAATACATGCAATATTTGTTATTTGTGACCATTCTGAAATGAAGAAATTATAGAGCAAGCAAGGAAACATACTTTTTAGGTCACTTGAGTTACTTAGGTGACATAGTTTTGTAAATGTTAATGGGAAAACACACATGTTTGTTATGTATGCAGTACAAGTCTCTCGGTAAAGGAGATGGATTGATTGTCCATTTTGTTTATGGGTGAACAAGTTGAATCCGTGCTATGCATGATTCATGCAGTCACATACAAGGCATCTGTTAGTGTGTTTATTTCAACCAATTTTGGTATATATGTTTGGGTGAAGGGAAACAAAAATTGTGAAATTTATGACCCCTGCCCCCCTGGAGCCTAAGGGATGAGGCTAAAACCACCAATATTAATGCATTCTTTAAAAATATTCTTTACTCCTGGACATCAAGCAGTCAAACTGTTAATTGGCATGATTGTAATAAGCAATGTGTCCTCTACCAAACCAATGAAATTCCTGGCCCCTGGGTCAGGGTTTTTAGTTTTAGGGTTGGGCTATATACTAGTACATGTAGATTACAAAGTGAAAGTTCATTATTGAAACCTTCTTCTCTACTCCTGGGTATTAAACAAATGAAGAGGAATTGTTTCTCTTCCAAAACTTTGAATTTCATGCATATGACCCTTGGGTCAGAGGTTCTGGTGTTAGGTTTGGGCTCTTGATTATTGTGAAAATGCACTAATTCTCTGAAACTCTTCTTCTCTACTCCTGGGTATTAAACTTACTACACACATACTGTATACAGGGAAATATTCGCCCACGTTTTATTTTCGCCCCTTTCGCCCTTACATTGTTTGGGCGAATTTAAAAAGGGGCGAATTAAAAATATACAATATATTTTTTGAAATGAAACTGTGATTGGGCGAATTTAAAACGGGGCAAAATTGGTTGCAAGTGTGAAAGGGCGAAAATAAAACAGAGCGAAAATAACCCCTGTATACAGTAGTTATAATTAGGAATGGTGCCTCTTCCAAAACAGTAAATTTTATGGTGCCAGGGTAAGGGGATCTGGTGTACCTGTAGGGCTATATAAATTGTATAGTGAAAATGCATTCTTCTCCCCAGCTTCTGGGTATTAAGCCAGTGAACTACTTGGTGTTTATATTGTTATGATGAGGAAAAATTCCAAAATTATGAATTGTATGGTCACTGGGTCAGGGGCTCTGGTGTTAAGACAAGGTTATATAAATTAAACATATATAGTGAAAGTGCATTTTTCTGAAAATCTTAAGCTTCCTTGCTCCTGGGCTTAAAACCAGTGAACTATGTACAAAGTTAGTGTAAGGAATAGTGTCTCTTTCAAAATTGTGAATTTTAAGGCCCCAGGGTCAGGGGTTCTAGTGCTAGGGTGAGGTTATTTTGATCATATTTTATTCTTTAAAAAAAAAATCTTCTCTGCTCTTGGGTATTTTTCTGATGAATTTAAGTATATAGTTATGATGAGCAATTTTGCTTCTTCCGGATTTTTGAATTTCAAGGCCCTTGTGTCAGGGGATGGGATGGCCGGGGTAGATTACATACTGAAAATAAATTAATGTTTTAAAATTTGCTCCTTGGTATTAATAAAACATTGATAATGAGCAAATCAGCAAGGTTGCCTTAATTTTCAAAATTGGTGAATTGTGTGTAATCCTGTGGGGTGGAGCACTTTATAGTAACTGGTTATATAGTGGAAATGCATTTTTAGCTCATCTGAGCTGAAGGCTCAAGTGAGCTTTTCTGATCAGAATTTGTCTGTTGCCTGTCGTTGTTAGTGGCATTGTTAACTTTTAATCATCTTAAATTCTTAAGAACCACTGGGCCAATTCCAACCAAACTAATGCCACAAAGTGTTCTTGGGTGATGGGGATTCAAGATTGTTCAAATGAAGGGCCAAGCCCTCTTCCAAGGGGAGATAATTATGAATTAATGAAAAATTAATGTTATCTTTTAAAAATCCTCTTCTCCAGAACCATTGGGCCAGGAAAGATGCAACTCATGTGGAAGCATCCTCAGGTAGTGTACATGTAGATTCAAGTTTGTGGGGCCACAATGGCTAATCAAAGTTTTACCTAGGAATGCATAGGAAAAATCTTTAAAAAGACTTCTCCAAAACCTTTGGACCAGGTAAGATGAAACTCATGGGGAAGCATCCTCAGGTAAATTAGATTCAAGTTTATTCAAATCATGACCCCTGGGGGTAGGGCGGGACCACAATGGCTGATCAAAGCTTAATTTGCATAAGAATACGTAGGCAAAATCTTTTAAAAATCTTCTCAAGATCAGCAAAGCCATATATATATATATATATATATATATATATATATATATACATACATACATACATATATATATATATATATATATATATATATATAATTGATGATATTTGTATGGAAGCATCCTCAGGTGGTGTAGATTCAAGTTTGTTCAAAACATAACCCCTGGGGGTAGGGTGGGGACACAATGGATGATTAAAGTTTAACATAGAAATATATACTGTAAAATCACAAATTTTCGTGGTGTCAAATTTTCGTGGTTTGAGGAAAATCTCTTGGTTTGTGGGGATTTGATTTCATGGATCAAGAATTAATGAGTATATACTTATGTATGTGACATTTTACATTTTGTGGTGGACATGAATTCAAGTTTCAAGAATTCAAGATTCAAGTTTATACAAATCATGGTCCCAGGGGGAAGAGTGGGGCCACAATTGATGATCAAAGTTTAACAAAGCTGGAAATTATATGGGGAAAAATATCTTAAGAACACCAAAGCAATGATTGCTCATATTTCTGTGAAAGCATCCACAGGTAGTGTAGATTCAAGTTTGTTCAAAATCATGACCCCCTGGTTGGAGCCACAATGGACATGATTATCAAAGTTTAACATAAGAGTATATACAAATGTAGGAAAAGAACAGCAAAGCCATGGTTTGTCATATATATTTTGGAGCAACCTCAGATTGTAGTTTTTTTTTCAAATTGTACCCCCCTCTTCCTTCCCCTTCTGACTTTTAGGGGTAAGTCCAGACCACTCATGCAATTAAGCTGTTTAATACTAAAATAATAATTTTTTTCTTTTTTCATAGCCAGTTTTCAGGTGAGCGATTTGGCCTATGGGCCTCTTGTTCTTTGTTTCTCTATATAAAGTCAAATGTAAATGGAAATAACTATTGTTATTTGAACACATGTCGATCGAGTCGCCCGCGTGGCGCAGTGGTAAAAGCGTCTGCTCTATAGAGTCGCAAAGTAAGTATTTGATCCTTGAGTCACGAGGTTAGAATCCCACTTAGGGACTTGGAGATCGTATAAACCGAGGTCCCGTGTCGCATTTGATGCTGGCACAAAAAAAATGCTCAATTGCCCTAAGTGCCAAGTATAAGACAAAATTTGCAGCTCTCCAACGGCAAGTGGTGGCATCCTCTATAAAGGGAACTATCTCTAATGTTACAATGCTGATCAACACACAAAACTCATCATATGCCTAAAAACTGTCAACATTATTCCAAAATTCGACACATTTTAAACATTTTCTAATGGGACAATACTTTCTGATTATTATGCTATTTCATTTTATCCCAAAATAAAAATAATATATAACAAGAACTATATGTTTTAATTTTTATTTCATATTTATTTGAAAAAAATGTTCAAGTACATGTATTAACAATATGTGGTAAATCTTAAAAAAAAAACAGTAAATGTTCAGATTAAAACAAAAATAAAAAGATCATCTTTAAATGAAAATAAAATGAAGTTAATATCAAGAAAATGCCAAAAATATAAATAGATGTCATTAGAAAATAGAAATGCATAATAAAAAGCAAATAAGAAAGAGTGAATTTTCAAAGTAAATGTAGAAAAAAAGTTAGATCTAAAATTTCCAATAAAAAATAGATCTAAATATTTGATGACATGCATTTCAATTCATAATTTATAATCAAAATATATTTACACTGATTCAGGATCAACTATGTACACATAATTATATACAACAAAATACTGAAACAATTACCTGTGCAAGAATATGTCTAAATAATACTTCGAAAAGAATTGTATAACAACTCCACCCACCAAAATTAGACATGTCAGAAGTCAAACGTCAAATTCTTGCACAAGTAAAACTTCCAACACACTGAGGCTTACACACTCAAGGCGCAAAACCTCCTGGTCAGACTCTGAATTTCAATCGATCTCCATTGGAGTCAGCTACAAAACACACAAGGTACTTCATGATATACAAGAATATTTTATGTACTTATTTGTCAATTATAAATAAAGACATTGTTGTACAGGATATGCTCAAAGTATAAAATGCATACCGAAGCAGACTTTAGCCTTTTTGAAGGAGTGAAATGGCGGCGTCGCCTCTTCCGTTTCCCAGACTGGCCCTAAAATCAACAAAAATTATGAGAACTGAATATACATACCCCAGGTACACTAAAATTGGATTTTGGTCTCATGATAAAGATAGATGTGATTAATGCAAAGTAGTATCAAAGGTTGGGTTCATTTAATAAAGCAATGATGGCCATGAGGATTATACCTACCCTTTCACTGACAGCTCTCTGTTCATCACAGGGGTACATGGCATGAGTCTTGACTGTCTTAGAGGGACCAATAGTGACATCATTCTCTGTAGGAGAATGGGAATTAGTAGAATCCTTGACTTTCACAGCCTTGACTGTTCCAGTAGTGACAGCTTTCTCTGTACGAGAATGGGAATTAGTAGAATCCTTCACTTTCACAGCCTTGTCTTTTCCAGTAGTTACAGCTTTCTCTGTACGAGAATGGGAATTAGCAGTATTCTTCACTTTCACAGCCTTGACTGTTCCAGTAGTGACAGCTTTCTCTATACGAGCATTGGAATTAGTAGAATCCTTCACTTTCACAGCCTTGTCTTTTCCAGTAGTTACAGCTTTCTCTGTACGAGAATGGGAATTAGCAGGATCCTTGACTTTCACAGCCTTGTCTTTTCCAGTAGTGATAGCTTTCTCTGTACAAGCATTGGAATTAGCAGGATCCTTGACTTTCACAGCCTTGTCTTTTCCAGTAGTGACAGCTTTCTCTGTACGAGAATGGGAATTAGTAGAATCCTTCACTTTCACAGCCTTGACTGTTCCAGTAGTGACAGCTTTCTCTGTACGAGCATTGGAATTAGTAGAATCCTTCACTTTCACAGTCTTGTCTTTTCCAGTAGTGACAGCTTTCTCTGTACAAGAATGGGAATTAGCAGGATCCTTGACTTTCACAGCCTTGTCTGTTCCAGTAGTAACAGCTTTCTCTGTATGAGTTTTGGAATTAGCGGAATCCTTGACTTTCACAGCCAGCTTGTCTTTTCCTGTAGTGTCAGCTTTCTCTGTACAAGAATGGGAATTGGTAGAATCCTTCACTTTCACATCCTTGACTGTTCCAGTAGTGACAGCTTTCTCTGTACGAGAATGGGAATTAGCAGGATCCTTGACTTTCACAGTCTTAAGTTTGTCTGTTCCAGTTGTGACAGCTTTCTCTGTACAAGAATGGGAATTAGCAGGATCCTTGACTTTCACAGTCTTAAGTTTGTCTGTTCCAGTTGTGACAGCTTTCTCTGTACAAGCATTAGAATTAGCAGGATCCTTCACTGTCACAGCTTTGACTCTTCCAGTAGTGACAACACTCTCTTTATTCAAAGGGGAATTGACAGGAGCCTTGACTGTCACAGAGGGAACAGTAGTGGCAGTGTGCTGTCCAGCAGAAGTGTATTTGGCAGCAGTCTTGGCTGTCACAGAAGATGCAACCTGAAAAGTCAGAAACACCATAGATCTATATAGTTTCATTTGTGGAACTGAGGAATAAAAGTCTCGATCATTAAAGAGTTTTTTTTAAAATATAGATTGGAATTTTTCACTTACTCTACTTGATATTAAAATTGATGGGATTAGCACATGTAAAAATGATATTTGCCTGTTCTACTTACATGTACATGAGCCTCCCTAAGAGTCAATTTATCTGGCATTAAGTCTGTCAGCTTTCCCGCCTCTCTTCGTTCACCACCAATTATCTGAATTAACATACAGTGGAACTAGACTTTTTCTTATAATTAAGATAAACGAGAGATAATGTGAATTGAAAATGCAGTGCTGTGTTGCAGTCTTTAATTTCTTTCATTAAGCAAAGATGATCATGACCAACACCTTGCTCTTACCTTATCAGTGACAGCACTCTGTTCTTGACAAGGAGGGTTGGTAGGAGTTTTGGCAGTTGGAAAGGGTTGAGTTGTGACAGACTGTTGTCCATCAGAATTAGGAGGGCTGGGAC
The DNA here is from genome assembly GCF_032062105.1 of Saccostrea cuccullata. Taxonomy (NCBI): domain Eukaryota; kingdom Metazoa; phylum Mollusca; class Bivalvia; order Ostreida; family Ostreidae; genus Saccostrea; species Saccostrea cuccullata. The sequence goes on along the minus strand of NW_026921547.1, from coordinate 21,825 downwards.
GAATTTCATCCCTCTGAGACGATGTTACTTTAACCTGAAAAGACGATTTTTAAATACAGAGTGGTTTAAAATCTTGATAATAATCTAATCAATAGATTGAATTTGCTATAAGAAAACTAAAGTTTTTGACAGAAAATTTTCTTTTTGTCTTGCAATTAAGATTCATGACATAAAAAATTTTGATAGTAGAGAAGCCTGTCCTTCTTACCATAGTCTCTCTAAGAGTTAACATATCTATCAGGTCAGCCAGCCTCTCCACCTCTCCATGTAGGCCATCAGTGATCTGAAAATAGCATACAAAGGAACTTTACTTTTTTCTTTTCATAAAGATTAAAAAATAAAAAAAAAACATGTGCGCAAAGATGTGTTGCTTTTAGGGTTAATTTTAAAACAGCAATGATAGCCATAAAGATTACACCTACCACGTCAGTGACAGCTTTCTGTTTGGGAAGAAAATGGTTTGGAGGATTCTTGGTGGTTGGAGAGGGTGCCGTTGTGACAGCTTTAGAGGGAATCTTGTCAGTAACCTGATAAGACAATTACACCGTGTGTACATGTGATTTAACTAAATCTTGGATAATGATACTAATAACAAATGATTTCTGTATTTGATCAGACAATTTTATTGACATGCTGAAATAAATATTTACAAGATTGACTTACATCAGCAGCCACTTGTGCTTCTGGCATCGGAGTGGACTATAGTAAAAGAAGAAGGCAGAAATTTTTGTCAGAGTCTTACTGAGTTGTAAAAATTGGGTAGTGATTAAAAAAAAAGCATTTGATTTTGTGGAAATTATGCTAATACTAGAGAATTCTATAAGGCAAAGAAAGTTTTAAAAATGTTTTATACCTCAACCCCTGTCTCTTTATAAGGAGGTGCAGAGTGCAGGTTTCTAATTTGTTGAGGCTTTTTAGCATCCCCAAAAGCCCATGAAGTTGCTGATAGATCTGCCAACCTCTCAATTTCTCCATGTTCAACAGTCAGAGAAGATGTTACTCCAACCTAATAAACAAGTTATACCCTGTGAATATGTCTGGTCAAAAAAATCATAATTTTTTCTTTACGAATATAATTTCAAATATTTTCTGACTTTAGGAGAAGACGACCTCCTCACAAATCTAGTTAAATTTTAAAAAGAATTACTTACATCACTAGCAGTCTTTGTGTCTGGCTTTGGAGTGGACTAGGATCAAGGAAAAGGGGAATATGAGACATTTTTACTGATGTGTAAAGAGGGAATGGCAAAAAGAAACATACAGTTTGAGATCCGTTTTAAGTATTTTCAATCGTCATAATGTTGGATTTTTGATTTGACATGATATTAAAAATTGTTATTTAGCATGGATTTTACTCATTTCTCTCAACTGCAATTGAAATTGATGGCATTGAAAGATGATATTAAAAATATAAAGGATGTCTCAGGTGGGCTTCCATTCAATAAATCATACTTAACTTGCTAAATTCTTATTTAGTCAATGCTTTGGAAAGTTTTATACCTTAACCCCTGTCTCTTTCTGGAGAACTGCAGAGCTGAAGTTCTTAATTTGAACAGGGTTGCTGGCATCCCCGAGAGCCAACACAACTGCCAATAGCTTCGCCAACTCCTCGACCTCTTCATGTCTGACAGTCGGAGAGGATGTATCGCCCACCTAATAAACAAGTAACACTGTGAACACATCTGGTTAAAAAAAAATTCAAACGTTTCCTTTTAACGGTCATAATTTAAATATTTTCTAACTTGAGAAGAGAAAAACTTACATCACCTGCAGCCTTTCTGTCTGGTACTGGAGAAGACTATGATCAGAAAAGAGGAAAAATATAAAACTCTTACTAATGTGAAAAGATGGAATGGCAACTTAGAAACGCATGCGAGTCAAGAAAGACCAAGGCTTTGAACCAAGAAATCATATTTTTTACTCTCTTATTTAAGAAATGACTTAAACACTGTTAAATATTTCTATACCTTAACCCCTGTCTCTTTCTGAGGAGCTACAGAGCTGAGGTTCTTAGTGTGTACTGGCCCCGCCGCCACCAAAAGTAGTTGAGTATAAAACTCAGCCTCAACTCTGACAAAATCCTCAAACCCATAATCTCAGCCTCAAGTCACCGCCACCAAATATTTGAGTACATATTCAAGTCAAAAATTTGATTACGTACTCAAATTATTTGAGGTAGATCTTGACCTTTCTCATGTAAATACTCAAGCAATACAAATGGCTGCTCACAGACGACATAAACGGCGCCGCCGGAGACAAGTGCGACATATTCGTAGAATTTCAAAAAGAGTAATACGAGACCGAATGAATCCATTAGAGATATATTCTTAGGATGAGATTTTTGATAGGTATAGGTTTAGACCACCAACTATCCTATATATTTTGGACAAAATCAGTCCAGCAATTATGCATAATACAACGAAGAACAGCGCCTTACCTCCAATCCTGCAGATTCTCACCTGCCTGAGGTTCCTAGCAACGGGGGCGTTTCACAGACTGGTCGGGGACAGCATTGGCGTGTCTGAAACAACTACTGGAAGATGTTGTCGATCAGTCTGTGATGCTATAGTTCATTTGCTGGCAGATTGTATCACCTTCCCCAAGGGTAACCGTGTCAGAGAAACAAAACAACAGTTTTTGAAAATAGCAGGTAAAAAAAACCGCATCTTTCCAATGAAATCAAATTATCAATGTCCTTTTCATTTTTCGTCTGCATTCTACTTTCGGTTTTGTTTTTCAAAGAAAGACAACTCCAATGAACAGACAACTCGTACAAGTTTACTACCTAGGCTTAGGTGCCTGTTATGAGTTCGTACTCTTTAGATTGCATGATAAGTCAAATAATAAGAAATATCTACTCAAATAACTTTAAAATAAGTTTTTTTTTCATATGGACGGCACAGACTTTTATGGTTTGAAAACATTCAACATGTTAGAGATACTTATAGAACTACACAAACGTAAATATGTATACTCGGTAGACCTCATTTTTACCTTACAAAATCTCTAGAATCCAGGAGCTTCCGGCCCCTGGAACCCCACTAGGGCTTTGCCCTGGACCCACTGGGGGCCGCAAGGCGGCCCCAGACCCCTTGCCTACTTTTGGCGCCCCCTCTAACTTCAATTCCTGGATCCGCGCCTGTACTCTCATTTTCAGTCCTTATTCGTCTACATGTACATGTATATGGAAAGGGGGATCCATACCCCAAGTGCTTGTGATTCTGATAGTTTGGTTTGCTTTCGGTAGGTTTCGTTTTGATTTCGATTCGTTAGGCCTTGATTTCGTTTTGTTTCGGAAGATGTGGCGTTTTAATTGTTTCACTTCATTTTTATTTCGTTTCACATTTTACAGGTACCCTTCGCCAGATAAGATATAAGATTTCATAACACAGTATTAAATGCTGTTATGCCTTAAAAATAGCTTTTGGCAATAATTAACAGATAAATGTTAACGTTATATGTATTAGTATTTATTTTTACCAGTATTATAGGTTTCATGTAATTTTTTTTTCTTAAATACAGTCATGTACATTTAATTTTCCAAGAAAATTACACTCGTAATTGAAACAATTAACGTTACAACTCATTACCCAGACTTGAATTGCTTGTATAAATAATCGAATTTGGATATCGCTCCTCGAACTGACGGACCAAAAACGCCTTCTTAATTTCAATTAACTCCTTTTCTGCCTGTAGTTTCTGCTTTTCAATTATCAATTTCTCAATTTGGAGCTTAATTTTTTTATTATCCAGTTTCATATTCTCCAAATCTTCTTCTTCATACGCATCCTTGATTCCTTTTCTCTTTGGCTTTTTAGAAGAGACTTGATGGCCAGTGGCTGCAGTCTTGGGGGTAGCAGATTCAGAGATGGCAGAAGATGTACAGGTGGCAGAAAATGTACAGGCAGAAGATGTACAGGCGGCAGAAGATGTACAGACAGAAGCCGTGCCGTTGTCAATTTCTGTTAAATTTATACACAGAATTTTAAATTTTTGTGAAATAAGAAGGTTGAGCAAAATTTGAAATAGAAAGCTTCATCTTATTTTTGTTTGTACCATCAGTTGCGTCCGTGTCTATGCCATCCGGCAGTCCGTATATCTGTGGTCGCCCTTCAAAGGCCTGCATCAAAGCGTCCTCGGAAGCTGTTAGGGAAGAAGGCGCCGGACCACCACCTGTCTTTGGCCTTCTCAACATGTCAATCTTTTCTTTACCTGGGTCAATACATGTCCTCTTAATCTATTTTAAATATGTCTTTATAAATTTGCATTTATTGAGCAGGCTTAGATAAGACAAATCAGTTACGAAAGCCCATTTTGCTCATTTTCATGGATTAAAAGAATTCGCGAAATAACTCGTAACTTTAACTCTAGAGCGAAACTTTCGTGTTATAACGGGAAACTTTTGCTGTTTAACCAAGACATTTACATAAGTATCCACTTTCTTGTTTGTGATCTAGTTTATTCAATACAATGAAGATTAAAGGCTATCTTTATCTTGGACCATCACAAGCAATAATTATAAGTTTTCTTGTAATTGAGTGTGTCTTTCCTGTTTCTAAATCTCGTTATAACGTGAAAAAAATATTTTTAACCTACGAAAATGAGCCCAACGATTTTTCATACATTTTCATTCATCCAGAAAAAAAATGTAATTTGCTTCATTCATGCAACAATGTCCATTCCAATTTACTACTTTAACGAAAACAAAAACTTTATAAAAATTGTGTCCATGGTATTACCTTTTATGTATTTAACAGTAAACTGTATTTCTCAGCACGTATCATGGGCCGGGGGGGGGGGGGGGTTGTCCCTTTTTCCAGACATAACGTTATACTATATAAATTAATTGAGCAATGAAAGTCAGTTTGCCCCCCCCCCCCCAACGCTCTCCCAAATAGGATTTTCGAGTTTGGATATTCCTTTTTTCCTCTCTCTCTCTCTTTCTCTCCCTTCTCTCTCTGACTACCCCTCCTCAAATTTAAGAAACGATGATACGACACCGTTTCCGTTTTCCATAAACTTGAACCAAAATGATAACAACAATGACAACAATAAATGTTTCGATGAAGTTTCGTACTGGCAAAAAACAAATGGAAATCATCAAAACAAATTTAAAATAATCATCAAAAGTCTAAATGAAAAAAAATTGATATCTCTTTGTTTGATGTTGTTAAATTTCTTCTTTACTGTGTCGTTGTCTCTGTCATTTTTGTAGCTTCTACAATCATTTGGAATATCAACCGCCCGAGAGTATTTAGAAAAGTAAGCCATCGAAAAAAATCAGAAGAATAAGGAAACGATGGCATTTAATACCGACTTTGGTGTTCAAGGCGATATTCTCTATATTTATACAATAATATAATTAATGGTATATGAATGTATAAAGAATACTTTAGAAAATGCTTTAACCTGTCAACACCTAATTTAAGACCACAGAACATAACTGGAAAAATGGGGGGGGGGGGGGGGGGGGGGGGGCTGGTCAGACAATCGTATGAGAAAACTATGGATAAGTTAACTATTATTTGAAGTCAGAAGTTTATTGACGTTTAGGACGCATCAAAAATACCTGGTATCACTGAATCCGATATCCGCTGTAACGAATACTGAGTGAGCATATTGTAAAATTTGATTTGTTATAAATTATTTTTAAATGAATTGTTAATTAATTATATCAATTTCAATGAATTTAATCCTTATAACGAATTTAATCCGTTTCTAAAAATTGTGAATTCATCATAGCAATTCAAAAATTCTTTATATAAGCTATTATAAGAATTAAATTCATAATGAAATGGATAGAAAATTTTTATATATAACGAATCAAATGTGAAATGTTTTCATTCTTGTCAGTTAATGTTCTGCGATCTAAAACGTTTTTTTTTTTTTTTTTTTAAAAAGAAAAAAGAAAAAGCCGCAATGTATTTTTTTTAAACTTTAGATCTAATATACAACTGCACATCTGTCATCCTACACATTTGGATGTCAAACCGTCACGTTTCAAACAGTATTGGGTCGAAATGAATAGTTACCCATGTAAAGATTGAAGGGAGATAACTACTAAACTTTATTTACAACAGGTCCGCGTTACAGCGAGTTGGAAAGGAAAAGTTAAGTAAAAACTTAATAAGCTATATAATACCGGTATTTTTTAAGTATAGGAAAATTAAATGTTTTGATTGAATATGCAACAACAACAGAACTTACAAGTTAAGGGTTTCTGCAATGGATTTCCACGTAGATTCTTTCAATTTGCCATGTTTACCCTTCACCCCCGAGCCCTTCATTTTACCGAAGAGGGTCTCTTCGTACTTTAAAACCTCTTCTATTAGGAGGATCTCCTCCTCCGGGGTCCAATTGGTGCCCCTTTTCTTAAGACTATTTTGTTCTTGTTCTGTCGGGAGTTTCACTTCGACAAGCTCCATGTTTGTGAACAAAACAAATAAAGCAGACGGAAATACTGTTTATTACGTAACAAACATTTCATCAAATTTTGTGTACTTTGTAGGCCTATATTTCGTTAGACTGCTTAGATCATTGAAAAAAAATTACTGAGTATTTACTCAGTAGAGTTGAGAACGTAAAAATCCATACTCAACAGAGTACATACTCAACTATGTTGGTGGTGGTGATTTGAGAATTTTCTCAGTTGAGGATGGCCTCAACGCTTGAGTAGAGAATTGAGGCTGAGTACCGTATAATTTTGGTGGCGGCGGGGCCAGATAAACCGCATAAAAGATTGAGCTATCGATTTCTAAATCAAATATGAAAATGTCCAGACCTTTTTTTAATTATGCAAAACGGAAAGTATGTTGTATGGTTTCATTCCGTTGCAAAAATGTGGATCGAGAATTAAATTAACAGAACTTTTTTATTACAATTATTTATAATTTTTACATATACACCTTGCTTGTAAACCGGTGATGAAAAAAAGAAGAAAAGATTATCTTAAATGTTATAGAAAATATGCCAATCAATATCGCAATAAAGTTAAAAAAATATCGCAATATATCGCAATAAAAAATTCCTAGTCGATTCCCAGACCTAAAATATTGTAATATTATTGCTTTAAAAACATTATATAACCATAGAAATTTTTAACCTGTAAACGAGACTGTTGATATCTTTGTTTCATCGACTTGTTTGTCAATAGTTTGCCTCGTTTTAAAAATTGTTCGTACGAAGAGCATGTTCTTATACGTATCCTACCCTACCAACCCATTAATAAAGCCTTATCTAGGGCGTTAACTTATTTGATATAAACCGAATTGTAGATTGAACTTCAGGCTAATACAATGCTCTTGCTTGGAAAAAAAGCTGGATATCTAATTATTGTAGGGGTCTGACTTCGCTGAAGTAATGTATAATTTAAAAAAAAAATAAATGTGTTAAAAATATATGTGGATATTAGTCTCAGTCCCTATGTAGAAAGTTCAAATTGTCAAAATTTAAAAACAACATTTGTAACCGCAAGTTTTTATTATTAAGCAGGCAGCAGCTTAGAAAAAATGTAACGTTACCACTAACAACGTACAGAATGTAAAGCTAGGAAAATATTTCTAATTTCTTTCTGTATTTAATGTTTTTTTTTCGAATGCTGAAAAAAGGAAGGAAAATAATAAAATTTTACTTATCTTAACACCAAACATTTGTTATAAAAATAAAACATAGACACTAAAAGTCCTACAATGTTGACGCTGGAGACCATATCTTTGCAGCAATACATCAAAACAGTTTCACAAGAAAACTGTGACCGAATATTAAAATATTTAATATGTTTGATTTTGACAAAAATTAAATTATATAAAGAACTAGAATGCTTGACATCATGGCTCTTATATCTTTACTTGTTTTATTTTGTAATACATTTCAAGAAAAAGTATACCCCCCCCCCCCGACAACCCCACCCGTTTAACTGTAATCTTAACACCATCCCCCCCTTTTTCCCCTTGAAAATGTGAAAAACGACAATAAATCAGCGATTTGTTTGCCATAAAACACACAAAATGAGGCATTACCCTCTTAGTCTTTCTTTCCGACATCTTCGATGCCATTTATTTGGATATAGCAGTAGAAATTGCAGAAAAATTTTCTCGATAGAAAAAGGCGTCCGCACTCTTTGACTAATGTCGTTGGAATGAGACGTAACCACAACACAACTTAGGCCTACCGAGAAACGTGACGTCACAGTCAATGACGAAAGCCAATGAAAACTCGCGTAATTTTTTACGAACACTGTGACACCTATTTTTTTTTTTTTTATAAAGAAAACAAAAAATAATGATTCAATTTTGATTTTTTTTTCTGGTGACTTAATTAAAAAAACTTTGGTGCTGTGTTTTAAAATAGCTAGATTAACCCCAACAATTAAAACTGATAACAAAAAAATTGGGTATAGGTCTATTCAAAAAAGATATGCAATAAAAAAGCTTGAGCTTTCTAAATTTTATGAAATTTTAATTAAAAGATGTCAAAAACGTTTTTATTCGTGTCAAACAGTAAGTTTGCTGCTATATCATTTCATTCCGTTGCAAAAATGTGGTGAATTAGAAAAAATAGTGATAAGAAATAAAGAAAGGATTGTTATAACTGTTATAAAAATATGCCAATACATTTAAAATACCGCAATAAGAAATTCCAAATCGATATCTAGCCCTCTTATATTGTATAGAATTATTGCTTTAAAATTTGTAATGAAATATGGACAAACAAACGAAACATGCATATAACGAACAGCAATCAAGCCGAAATGTCCGTTTTAAAAATACAAATCGTGACTTTGTGAGTAGAGCAAACTCGGACCTCTAAAGGCATTAAAAGTGGGATCAGGTGCCATATGGAGGAGTAAGCATCCCCGGTCAAACCAGCCTGGTTTTGATCGGGTAAACGGGAAAATTTGGGTGTGTAAACAATGGCATTACAATTAATATAAAAACCGTCAGTTAGCATTCGACAGAAATATTGATTGCATTTACTGACAATATTGTATCGATTATATAACTTGACATGAAGAATTGAAATGAAGACTTAAGACTGTTGATATATATTTGTTTCATCAACATGTTTGTCTATAGGTTGCCTCGTTTTAAACATTGTTCGTACGTAGAGCATGTAATGGCGTTTCTTTCTTATTTAAGCCTTACCAATGGTGTTAACTTATTTGATTTTACTGAACAGCATTGTAAACTTGGACGTAACTCTCAGTCTCATACAATGCCCTTGCTTATGAAAAAAAGTAAGTATTGCCTATCTATTTATTATTTCAAGTGTGTGTCTTCAATGATAAAAAATGAATATTTTTGGGTGGGTGGAAAGAAGAGACTTAGCATTTCAGAAATTATAATAATGGCCATTTCAATCTCTTGGCCCCTCAGTAGAAATTTCATATTGCCAAAATAATAAACACACATGTGTAACCTTACGTTTTTATTATACAGCAGCTAGAGAAAAATGTGACGTTACCAGTAGCAACGTACAGAATGTAAAGCTAGGAAAATATGTGTGTATGATTTTTTTTCTCTACGTATTAATTTCATGCTTTTTTTTAAAGCTTAAGGAAAAGAGAGAATAATGATACAGGCTAGATGTACACTAGGCTAATAATGAACAACACCTATTTTTTTGTCCCCCGCTTGAAAAGTGGGGGATATTAATTATGGTCTGTCGGTCCGTCCGTCTTTCTGTCTGTCTGTAACGCTTTCGTTTCCACACGTTATCTCAAGAACCCTTTGAGCTTTCGCAATGAAATTTTGCATAGCTGCATAGCAACTCCCTATGGACTAAAGAAGAACCCTATTGATTTTGAGGAAAGGTCAAAGGTCAAGGACACAAATTCGCAAATTCTGTCTGTTATAACACTTCCGTTTCCACACGATATCTCGAGAACCCTTTGAGCTTTCGCAATGAAATTTTGCACAGCAACTCCCTATGGACTAAAGAAGAACCCTATTGATTTTTAGGTCAAAAGGTCAAAGGTCAAGGACATAAATTCGTAAATTCTGTCTGTTGTAACTTTTTCGTTTCCGCGCGATATCTCAAGAACCCTTTGAGCTTTTGCAATGACATTTTACATATCAACTACTTGTGGCCTTAGGAAGACCACTATTGATTTTGAGGTCAAAAGCTCAGAGTTCAAGGTCGTAAATTTATACATTCTGTCTGTGTGTAACACTATCCTTTCCGGGCGATATTTCAAGAGAATTTTGAGCTTTTGCAATGTAATTTTATACCAAAACTCCCTAGGACCTCTCTCACCCCTCTCAAAGTGTCCCACCCCGTTTGTTTTTTTAGTATTTATTTATTACATGTCGCAATTTTAAGCACAGGGGCATGGGGAGAGTTAGGTTTTCGGCGGACTTTATATTCTTATTACATGTGTACATCAATTAGAACTGTTTAATAAAGGTTAAATTAGACACCATGCATTGTGTAAAATTTTAACAATATCGAACGTGAATATACACATATATATGTGACTTCATGTTTGCATATAATTTTCGTGAATTTCAAGCGGTTCCGTGGTGTAGTGGTATGTCTCTCGCTTCACATGTGAGAGGGTTCAGGTTCGAATCCAGGGCGATCCACTTTCTTTTTTTTTCGAAATACTTTTTTTTTTTACTAAATGATAGTATTCAGCATGTGAAATGAATTATTTATGAGGCCTGGCTTGCACAAACTCATAAAATCATCATTACAGTGTGATCTATATTCCAAATAAAAAGGGAATCTTCTATACACATAATGAAGAATAAGCAATCAAATCTTTATATCCATATTGGCATATTTTCTTTTCTTCAGTATACATGTAAATTCTACAAATTCAGTCAGGAGGATCCGACCCCCCCCCCCCCCACTGCGCATGGTTTACCTTTTCCCTAAGCGGGAGACACAAATTCTCTGAATTAGCTTGTTTTATGTATACCACTGTATACTTTAAGACTTTTAGAAATAAATAACAAGTTTAAAAACTTTTCCGAGACAGTTAAGTTGAAATAAAGTATAAAATTTGATCAAAAACTTTAAACCTACGACTTCTGTAAGGCATATTTGGGTGATTCCACACATTTGAGACAAATTTTGTCTCTCACGAAAAAACTCTAATATTCCTGTTAAATATAACAAAATGTTTATCTTTTTGTTCTAAATATTAAATAAAAAGATATTCTTTTTTGTAGTGATATGCAAAAATGTTAAATTTTGATTTTAATAATGAAAAATAATGTCACTGCTTCATGTATCAATTACTTATATCAGTGTCCTTATGATAGACTTACCACTTTTCGTAGTTTTTTTTTTTTTGACGCGTCTAGTTTTTGTTTTTCAGTTTTATTTGTCTTATTTACTCTAATAAACTTCTACTAAATATGTTTCGATTTTTATTCATTAGCTTTATTGATCATACCACTAAAATTTTGTTGCAGATTCTTATGTCACTTAATATTTCGTCATGACCGAAACGATTGTACAATCTGCTATTTAAAATAGAGTTACTGCCCTTTGTATTATTACTCTCCATAAAAGAAGGTTTATAAACTACCAAAAGTTTTGATGGCGGGAAAGGAACAGTGTAAGTCAAATGGTTTAGAAGAAAAAGTCTGTTGTAAGTATCTTTTTTTTTTTTATTAATTCCTTTTTTGTGTATCATGACCGAATGTTCTAAAACACAATAATACAAATATTTCACATAGTAAACTTGTACTTAACGGCTTTATTTACTGTTTCTGCAATGTTATGTAAATCATTGTACCTGTATGGTGAGCTGAGTGACCAGGAAATAATTTATGTCATGACCAAAACTGTCATTACCGCAACTTATAGTTATGTTGTGGTCATGACAATAGTTACTATTGTCAAACCAACTTTTATCAATTATTAATTCAAGTATATATAATATATTATATTGAATATTTTTAACTATGAACATTTTCATTGATTTTTATTTAATAAAGCATTAAACAATTGTTTTTTTTTTTTTTTTTTTTTAGTGTTTTGTAAAGAGTTGGACTTGACAGACAAAAAGCATGCAGGATTAGAGCGTTTATTTTATTCAACGTTACATGGGTTTTATTTTTATTTCAATTAATTGTTTTTTAGTTTTGTTATTTTAGAGTCTTTCATTGACATTCTTTATATGTATTTAAAATTTAAATACATATAAAGAATGTCAATGAATGACTCTAAAATAACAAAAAGCAATGTCATGACCAAAATTTGATGTCATGACCGAAAATTTTAATCATGACCACAGAACCAGTCTTTCTTGCATATAAAACTACATGCTATTGATTATAAGTATAACAAATAAGCCTTAGTGATATAATTTACTTTATTTCATGCCTGTTATTTCCTAAAACGTATTAATATTTGTTTTTAACAACACAAAAAATGATTTTGTAATTACACAAATAGCATCTTTTTAAATCTGGCTAATTATTTGGCCCTCTACAGAATAGAAACGTATTCCAAAATTCTACAACTTCAATTATATTACAGAGTATTTATTTTCTTTGCATCGGTAAAAAAATATTTCTTTTAAATCTATAAATATATATATACTGCATGTTTTTTGATAGTTGCGGTCATGACCAAAGCATGATAAATTTGATTTTATTCCTTAAATATAATAAATCTGTTTACTTTGACTCGTGGCTAGCGTTGAAATAAAAGAGCACATATATTACAAAGCTCATTGAACCATGTTAGACAGAGAAAGAAGAAAGAGCAATATCAACTTCTTCACTTATGGAAATTGTCTCGTGGAATCACCCATTTATAATAATGGAAATGAACATATATAATTGTAAAACGTATCTTTCATTGTCAAGATTAATACTTTTCTTGGTTATACTATGTTTTACGTATGTCTTCCTTAATAGAATAAAATTTACTGTGAAAAACAGAATGAATTTCATCCTCAATCACACCAGTATTGCAAGCATTTCAACATCTTTTGTTTCTTGATGTGGAAATTACTATTTCAAGTTTATCAGGCCCGTAGGAAGCAATTTCAGATTCTTCATTTGGAGGGGGCATTCATTTACAGTTGGAGCACTATCAACTGCGGAGAATTCCTTGACAAGAAAAAAAGGGGGCATCAGGTGAGCAATATAGAGACACAAAGTGATTATATTTTCTACAGTATTACACTATTACAACATTTTTTCTGTAGTTTACTGTATGTTTTCTATAGTATACTATATATCGGTAAAATTAGGGGGGGGGGGGGCATGGCTTCGGAAAGTAATGATAAATATTAAATAAAATTAAGATATTCATTTTAAGAGGCCATATGAGACTTACTTGGGAAAACAAAGAGATAGACTATAAGAGAATAACCTAAAATTTTGACAAAGCTTGGGGTTTTCACTATAAATTCAATGAAATATTCCCTGTGCGAAACATACATTCCTTTTTTGTAGGTATTTTAAAGAATTGTAATTTAACACAATTCATACCAAATGTTTTGTGGCTTATAAAGGGGGGATATATTTACAGACTTTGCTTTTTTGAGTCACTCAGGTGACCTACTGCTATCTGTGTTCGTCCGTCGTCGTGCGCCTTGTGTCGTTTGTGAACATTTGAACATTTTCAGCTTCTCTGAAACCACTAAACCAATTTCAACCAAATTTGGTACACAATATCTATGGGTGAAGGGGAACAAAAATTGTGAATTTTATGATCCCCGTCCCCCTGGGACCTGAGGGATGGGGCCAAAACCAATAATATTAATGAAATCTTTAAAAATCTTCTTCTTGACTCTGGGACATCAAGCAGCCAAACTGTTGGCATGAATATAATGAGCATTGAGTCCTCTACCAAAATTTTGAAATTCATGGCCCCAGCGTCAGGGGTTCTAGTCGTAGGGTAGATATTAAATAAACTAAGTAAGTATATACATAGTTATAATAAGCAAGAGTGCCTCTTCCAAAATTGTGAATTTTGTGGCCCCAGGATCAGGGTTCTGGTGTTAGGGCAGGGCTCTATTGATTATACCGTGAAAATACATTAATTCTTTGAAAATCTTCTCTGCTCCTTGGTATTAAATAAACTAAGTACAAAGTTATGATGAACAAGAGTGTCTTTTCCAAAATTGTGAATTTTATGGCCCAAGGGTCAGGGGTTCTGGTGTTAGGAGTGGGCTCTATTGGTTATATAAAGAAAATACATGAAATCTTCGAAAATTTTCTTTTCTGCTCCTGGGCATAATAATAAGCGGATAAACTGCCTGTATAGTTAGTTATGATGAGCAATGGTCCTTCCAGAATTGTGAATTTCAAGGCCCCAGGGTCAGGGGTACTATAGAGGGGGGGGGGTCGTCTCTACTTATAATATACTGAAAAATAATTAGTAGTTTGAAATCTGCTCCTAGGTATTAAATAAAACATTTTTGATAAGCAAGGGCGCCTTTCCAAAAATTGTGAAATGTATAGACCTAGGGTCAGGGGTTCATGTGTGGTAGGGGCACTACTGATTATTGCTGAATATTACTGATTAGTTGAAATGCATTTTTTTTGTTCCCCTACCGTACTACTTTTAACTTATGATGGAGATCTTGGGATATAATTATATAGGGAAATGCTATTTATAGGGATAATAAAAATTGTCTCTATTCATAATTTATTTGAAATATCTCTGATTACTTGAAAATTGTTTGTGGATAGTTAAGCATGTCTTTTCTCTTCTTGCTAGTAACTTCAGCAAAAGACTAGACTCTTTAATCAGAACCCCTCCTCTCACCCTACCCCACTTCGCATTTTAGGAGCCCGCTATATCACTGGAATTACAGTTATCACAAAATATGGTAATTTTATCTTTAGAGACATTTTCAAAAACAATTGTAAAATCTGACAATTAAAACATCGTTTTCAGGTGCAATTAAAAAGGTATAACATTTTTGTTTAAATGTGTTCTGAAATAAACAAAGGTGTCGGAAGCAAATCGAAAGGGGGGGGGGGTAATTGAAAGGGGGTCTGCACCATCTAAAAAGGTAAACCCTAATTTTCAATGCCTATATTATGTATATATTTGCCAAAAAAGTTGGGGGGTAAGCCCGCCTTTGATAAATTTCATAAATTGATAAATTTTAATAATCTTTTTCTGTTAGAATGTAAAATATCCTAATGAATGTTAAAGATAGCAGCAAATTACTATTACCAGTAAATTTTGGCATGTTACCGGAAACGCGTTCTTTATTTGGCTCGATAAAAAAGAATCTGAAACAAAAATAAATTTTAATAACAATTAATTTATTTTATCAGTTTTGAATTGATAAATTTATCCAGACCAGAAATTATGTATTATTTATTCATCAAGTCATTTGAACACACTTCCGTTGTTGCAGCCACTTCCGGTAACCGATAAAAAGTTATTTGTGGTTACGGAAATGGCCGAGTAGTTACGATTGGTTCCGAGCTTGTGCCGGTCGTGGAAATCGTGAACTGTGTTCAGGTAAAGGCGGGCAGACCAAAACCAGGTAGTGACTATGCAGATGAAAAGATACATATTAATCATAAAACGTAGGCTTTTTTGTGAGTACCTTTGTTATGAATTGTCGATTTGTATGAAATATATAATAAGAGGCAACTATGATTGGGTTTAGCGATAAAGATAAACGAAAAATCATTCATTCATGACCAAATAGATCAAAGCCATTTTAAAAAAGAAACCATTCCTATAAATAGATTTTCTCTCGGACAAAATGCTGTTGGATCTCTACCTTTTGTATCAAACACGTTCGACTTTTCTCTTTCTTTGTCTTTAAAAAAAATCCTTTCAATACTCTGACGTGTTAATTTGAAGGACAATTAAGAAAGAGATCCGGAATTTTTTTTTTCTTAGACGGGCGAGGGGGTATTTGAATAATTCTTGTTCATGAGTTTTTGAACCCCCAACCCCCCAAAAATAAATCTATCTTTCTTGTTTGTTTACTTTCATAAATGACAGCAGCAGGGGTCTTGGAGAAGAAAGGGGCAAATTGTGGTGTCATTTATTAGTTAACTTTTTGTTTAAATATATTAACTGAATTTTTGGGACTTTGGTGTTTAGTTTCTGACCATATACATCCTTACTAGTATATACAGCTACACTCAGATAAAATATACCATAGATGACTGCACAGAGTGACCTGTTACATAAAGGTACTTTTGCACTTGATATTGGTTAAAAAACTATTCACAAGATTTTAACCAAAATTCATATTATTGATTTAAATTAATGTGAGTATTTAATCTGACATCTTGAGTTTTCATGTGACCTTGACCTTACTCTTTATTTTGTGCTGAGCCCAGTTTTAAATATCTTATATTCAAGGTTTTTGTTATCCGAGTTTTATTTATTTGTTTATTTACTCTCAGACCATACAATGGTATACGAGGTACAGGAACATATTTATATATATACAAAATACAAAGTTGAGTAAGGAAGAGTAGTGTCAAATAAGAAAATAGTTACTGAAATGTGTCCGTCCTCCATCCGTCTGTCTGTCTGTAAACAATTTTCAAAATGCTTCTCCTTGTACAGTTTTGGTCTGATTTCAATATAACTTGGCACACAAGTAGACTACTATAAGATACATAATTCTATTTATCAGATTTTGATTTCGATAAAGTGTTGCTGTGGTTACTAAAAATAGAAATTTTTGTGAAATACTTTTAAAATGCTACTCCTCCTACAGTTTTGGTCTGATTTGAATATAACTTGGCACACAATGGCTTCCAATGTGGAGAAAATTATCATGATTTAATGAAAAATTAATGGCATCTTTTAAAAATCTTCTTCTCAATAACGACTGGGCCAGGAAAGATGAAACTCATGTGGAATCATCCTCAAGTAGTGTAGATTCAAGTTTTTGTCAAATCATGACCCCTGGTGGTAGGGCCGGGCCACAATGGCCAATCAAAGTTTTATATATGAATATAGGAAAAATCTTTTAAAATCTTAATTCTCCTTAAGAACAACAAATTGAGCCATGATTGAAGATATTTATAATGAAGCAATCTCACATGCCGTAGATTCAAGTTTGTTTAAAACATGACCCCCGGAGGTAGGGTTACAATGGATGATCAAAGTTTAACATAGAAAATAATATATGGGTAAAATCTTTAAAAAACTTCTCCTAAGGAAGACATTATTGGTCATATTATATTTACATGGATTGATTCATTGAATGTTGTTTAACATCCCACTCAAGAATTTTTTCACTTGCTGGTAGAGAACAACAAATTTTGACCTATGCTCGGTACTCATGGCCATTGAGCAGGCAGGGATCTTTTTCGTGCCAGCACCTACTGTGACACGGGACCTCGGTTTATACAGTCTCGTCCGAAGGACGGGTCTCCATGTCCCACAGTGGGATTTGTACTTGGACGTAAGGATTGACTCTAGAGCAGATGCTTTAACCACTTTCTCTTTACATGGAAGCATAGATTCATGTTTGTACAAATCATGACACCGGGGGATAGGGTGGTTCCACAATGAACGATCAAAGTTTAACAAGGGAAATATAGGGGGGAAAATCTTTAAAAATCTTCGTAGACAAAAAAAAAAAAAAAAAATTCTCACTCAAATTTTTCAAAATCATGCCAACATTTGCGGGATTCTACGAAATAAAATGATGATTAAATACTGATTCCGTTCAAAGTTAAGACAAAGAAAAACAGAAATAAAAAAAATTGAGGTGGATTTTAAAAAAAAACAGGACGGGCAGGGATGAAAATATAGGAATATTTTATTATGGCCTTAAAGACATCGGAAACGTTTCTGGCTTTCGTATTTCAGGTTTATTGTACCAAACATGTTCAATTCAAGCCTTTTTACCCATCAAGCCAGCCTTCCTTTATAGATTTTGTCAAATCAATGTTTTTACAATTTTGATAATGTTGAATGTTAAATGTTGATAAAATGGGCCTATATTATTTTTAACCATAAGTTTTCTCCAACACCCATTTATTTCATAAGGTTTATACATAAAATACATTGTTGAATCCTCATGGCACGCATATACTTTGGTTGAAAATGCAAATATTGAAACAAAACACAGAAATACGAGCACTGTTCTTTAATTTTGAGTTACTTCCTTTAAGATGTAAGCAATATTCATGATGTTCAAGAGACTGGTTGTTTATTTCTATTTATAATTTGCTTTACTGGAAACGAACTGTCGTAAAACATTTTTGCAAGGATTTATTAGTTAACTTTCAATGGTGCCTCCTTCACATAACCTATAGAATCGTTCCATACTTGCCAACCTCCAGCATGCAAAAATCTGGTCATGACCAGATTTTGAAAGTAAATAATCTGGTCATAACATGTAAAGACATTCACGACATATTTACCATTATTAAATTATATATACTGATATAAATGTATAAGTATTAGTGTATCGAGAATTCTTTTATTAAAAAGGGTTTTAACTTAATTACAATGACAAAAAATTCATATATAATTTCATGATAAATTTTCATGTTAAAAGAGAGCATTGAAGGTTTCATATATCAGTACTGACCTGAATCAGATGTGCATTTTTTCATACATGTTAACCTATTGTGATGAAAAATAGGGAGATTCAGACCTCAAAAGCGGTAGCATTGTGCGCACGTTGTTTTACGCTATGATTATCGATATCTTTCATGTAATATACATGTATATGTAGCCTTAAATGAAACCAGGTACCTACACTTATTAATGTTAAATATCAACTGCAAAGAAGAAGACAGAAACACCTTAAGTTTGACATAAATTGTACAAATTCAAATATTTTTCATTCTCATCATTTTACTTGGATTGGCTGCTTTTCTTAGCCTTTTGAAGAGTGATATTTTGAGCCTAAAAACAATAATTCTGAATGTTCTTTCATTTTTTAAACAAAACAAATGATGACATGGTTTAATCGAGATCTAAAACAAGTTCCTGTCTTTCGTTATATCAGATTTCCCGCGATGATCGAAAACGAAAGTAGAGATGTTCCACATGGCTTGGTCAATCGAGTAATTTCTATTGACTTTATTGCTAAAATTGTGAGCTTCTGTGCTTTTACAGACGATGTCAAATGTTTTCATTTAATTCTTAAAAGCTGTATCTCCTTTTTCATGGCAGGGATGTTGATTACTTTATCGTAACCAATGTAATCACTGGTAGTCTTGTGTTGTTGTCGTTGTCAAATTCGTGCTTGAAATCTATGTACAAAAAAGCGTTTGTATGATTCCGAGTCAAAATCACGCGATATCTAACGAGATTTTATGAGAGTGGCTTCAAAAATGGATACCCAAGCGAACCAAAAATACTTCAGACGCAACTTTTGTAGAAAAGCGGTAGATTTCTGAATTAAATCGGTAGGCGGGAGATGGAGTGAAAAAGCGGTAGACTCCCGCCTAAATCGGGAGAGTTAACATGTATGATTTTTTTAAAGCAATTTCAGTACATCTGCTAAATTTGAAAGTATTCCAATTTTGGCTTTGAAGTAATTTTTCCTCTTGTGTATTAAACTAGTGCAATATGTACTAAATATGCAGTGAGGGCTGTACTGTCTTTGATCACATTATTTTATCTAATAAAATTTGTTTTCCAAGATTCCTTGTGGATATGCACATAAATATGGTTTCTCTTTTCCTTGGTTTATTTAGTGACATATCCTTGATTAAATTTGTTCCTGCTGGCCCTGATAACGATCTGTAGTTCTATCGGAAGCCTTTTAAAATTGACTTCAAACAATGATTTGTCAAAACAGCACCAAGTAAATTGTTTACACCTGCTGAGTGCACTGATAATTAATCCATCGGCATTGTTTACGTAGATCTAAGCTTGGGTTGTAACGAGCTCGTTGTAACTGGAAGTTAAATGAGAAACCTAATTTATGAATCAAATCCAGAAATCTGGAGATTTTCTGGTTGTTCGGCAAAAATCGGGTGAAAAGCATGACCTGCCGGGTCATAAAAAATAATCGGGTTACAGGTTGAAAAATTGGGTGTAACCCGTGAAAACAGGTGAGTTGGCAACTACCCGGTATGTCATTCTCATCTGGTCTACCTAGCTATCACCACTTTCAGCATAATTATGTCACATCTTTGCACTTCCCAGCATTCATGTATCTATTCTAAATGACGACCAGTTGATTGTCTGCCCCCTCATTACAATGTAAACAAACTCATCGCTGCTTTTCTTATATTACTGTAGAGTTGAATATATCTGATAAAAAAACGCACCTGCTTTTGTTTATCTCTCAGTCTGTAACATAATTGCTTTAGTTGTTTTCAGCGCTTAGAGAATTCCATATGGGAGATGACTCTCAATGACTTTTTTAGCTCACCTCGACGAAGTTGAGATGAGCTTATGCTATACCCCCGGCGTCAGCGTCCCACGTTAAAATTTTAAAAGCAAGTCCATTCCTAGTAAGTAACTATAAGCCCTACCTGAACCAAACTTGCATGGATGATGCATCTAGGGATGTACACTACCAGACTTGCTTCGGATGCTGAATCTTACCTACATTTTCTTATGAGTGACCAGGTTAATGTATTTGGAACACATCCATTCCCAAGTAACTATAAGCTCTACCCAGACCAAACTTGCATGGATTATGCATCTAGGGATGGACACTACCATACCTGCTTCAGATTCTGGATCTGACTTACATTTTCCAGATGAGTGACCAGGTTAAATAAGGTGGTGTCAATTCAAATCATGACTCTTAGGGATAGGTTGGAGCAGCAATGGACAATGAAAGTTTAACAAAGAGTATGTAAGAAAAATCTTCAAAATATCCAAAGAACACCAAGAGATCTGCAATTTGTGTAATTTTGCACTCTGTGAACTTTTATTACCCGTTACTCCTTCCTTGTTGTGGGAGTGTTTTTTGGGGTTTGACCTGTGGACATCTTTGTTAACAGGTACAGGGTTGGTCTGGCCTGTTGTATATTCCAAGATGATTAAAAGACTGCAGCTTGCCAGAAGAAGTGCGCAGAGTTCAGGGACATACTGCTGCCAACTCCGGCATTGAAGGTAAGCAGATGCGCAATAAGTGTACAAGTTTATTATGTGGACTTAAAAGATATCATAACTTTGCTCTTTGGACTTGCTGAAATTTTGTTAACTGTAGGAAGTTGTTTTGATGTCTTGATTTTGCTTTGTTAGCAGGAGAGGAGGTGTATGCTGACCCGGGAGGATCCCAACAGCAGTCAAGTAGAGAAGATGAGGTAAGATTGACACTGTACATCTTGTAGCCTTTTGTGATCTTGACCTTGCCAAATGTTGTTGACCGTATCAGTATTTGACCTCTTGACTTCCAATTGACAGGACGCGCAGGAAGCAGCAGAGCCCAGCCCAGCCCTTCGCAGCCCAGCCCAGCAGATGATCCAGCGCAGCCCAACCCAGCCAGCCCATCCCACCAGAGGATCCAATGCCGCAACCAGGCAGCCTAACAGAGAAGCATTTTGAATTTATTTCTTTCCTTCTGTCTCTCCTCTGTCTTCTGAGCACTTTCCTAATCTAACAGTACTAACCATCCCCTACCCCTTAACATTGATTTTGTTGTAATTTCCTTGAATTTGTGTGCTTTGTTTCATTGTTTTGAATGTTTACTAATCTCGTCTCAGTTGTATATTTTCAGGCACTCGGACGTGGTACAACGCAGGAGCACCCAGCCAGCCTCCACCCAGCCAGCCACAGATTAAGGAGCCCATTGCCCAGCTTTGTCTAGCGGCTTACATTTGCCAAGGCGGTGAGTAAAGGGCTGTTTTTGTAGAACTTCTGGATCCCTGTTTTGCATTATAACTTGATCAGAGCAGCTATTGTTCTTCTTTTGACCTCCTGAGTCTCTGTGTTTTCAGGAGC